>NC_137034.1:24101994-24141994 GCF_032717465.1 Coenobita brevimanus
AGAAAGTAACAGAGAAAGTATCAAGAAAGTAACAGAGAAAGTAACATGAAAGTAACAAAGAATGTAACAATGAAAATAACAGGAAAGTAACAAAGAATGTAACAATGAAGGTAACAGGAAAGTAACAAAAAAGCAACAAAGAAAGTAACAAGAAAATAACAAAGTAACAAGAAAGTAACAAAGACAGTAACAGTGAAAGTAACAGGAAAGTAACAAAAAAGGTAACAAGAAAGCAACAAAGTAACAAGAAAATAACAAAGAAAGTAACAAGAGAGGAACAAAGAATGTAACAAAGAAAGTAGCACTAAAGTAACAAAAAAAGTAACACAGAAAGAACCAAGAGTGACATAACAGGAAAGTAAATGTAACAAAAAAATAACAGAAAGTACCAAGAAAGTAACAAAGGAAATAACAAGAGAGTAAAGAAGAAAGTAACATGAGTAAAATAGGCACCAGGTCATGGGTGTGAAGGGCCTTAAAAATGTTACCTTGTAGCCTCTCAAACACGGGACAAACCTAACCTCCTTTCACTTCAACATGGCCAAATTATTGCCCTTTTCCAGCTTATTTCACGTAGCTCCGTGGCGGAATCAGACAATACAACGATTCTACTTCCTGAATCTGCACTTCTTCGTGACTGGCATCGTATAATTTCAGTCTCTTGCTACCACACAGTATTCAAGGTGGAGATTATGGCGATTTTAAACCAAGTTAGAGTGAAAAGGGTATACACTGAACTCCAGGTTACAGTGGACAAAGAATAAGTTATAAGAGCCTAAGATAAAGCGTTTCCAGAGACTGGAAATTGAGCGACGGGGAAAGAAATCGCTTGGAGAGCTTGCGATTTTAAGCCAAGTTAGAGTAAAAGGGCTATTGATTCCACTCCAGCTTACTGAATTCCACTGCAGCTTACTGTGGACAAAGAATGAGCTTAGCTTTAGGAGCCTCAGATGAAGCGTTTCCAGGGACGGGAAATCAAGCAACAGGGAAAGATACCGCGACCCATACAGACAGCCATACAGCGAGGCGACAGAGACCCCCGTAAATAATAGCGGAAATAATAGAGAGGGGAGGGATGTTGGCGCATAGCGAAATATTGGCCACACCTGGGAAGCGACCAGCAATGGTTCGCCATGAAGTAAAAGGCAGACCGTCCATGCTACGGGATTTCAAGTATGTTTTGCTCAGTGAGTTTATTTTTGAAGGACAAGATGAGAGGAAGACTTGTGGATAGGAAGTTTATAAAAGTGTTCGGCTAATTCTCTCTCTCTCTCTCTCTCTCTCTCTTAGAGCTGAGTGATCGATAAAGAGACGAAAGGAAGGTTTATGGTCACCACGTTTATAGAGCATTCACTTCCATTTTTTTTTAATCACTCTCCTTTTTATTTATTTATTATAATTAATTTATCTTTGACTCACTGATCAGGGAAAAATTAAAAAGGAGAGTTTCTAAAAACTATGTCCACTGATCTTTTTTTTTTTTTTTTTTTTTGACGACTTCAGTAAAGCCACACAAATCAATTGTTTATTTTTCCAAGCTTTCGTTTCTTGAAGACCTGAGTGATCGTGGGAAAAAAATAACAATCCTTGAAAATATATCTCCTGTCTCTTATTTTCCGGTTATCTTTCGGCGTAGCTGTCATTTTGATGCAGAGGACCGCCGAGGGAAAGAGAAAAGCTGAGATTCTGTTAAGTACGCCTACTCTCTATCTATCTCTTTATTGCCAGATGCCTTAATCCCGTCAGGGGTGGCCACAAACAAATCACCTCCATGTCGCCCTGTCCCCCGCCATTTCACTGTCCTCCCCCCACCTCACACACTCATATACGCCTACTGATCACACACACCACAAAGCCAGCCAAGAGACAGGACGTGTGTGCTGGGCAATCCCCAGGTCCTGTCCTCCCCCGTTACTGTTTTTTAACCAGCCCATAGCCCACTGACCGGGCTTATGTATGGCCCGGCCTGCATTACACGTGCAGGGAATCTTTAAACAACAACAACAATCCTACTGATCTATATTACTCGGCACGAAACGACGCAGCCTCCGTCCAGCCAAATTCCATCTTTTGTTCCTTACTTTATATTTTTGAAGGATCGGATCGCTTAGGCTAGGAAAAGAAAAAGAATATAAAAGGAAAGTTATATATAGAAAAAAATCTGACCATTCGGCCACCTCCTTTATCGATTACTAATTTCCCGGAATTTATATTCTGAAGGCGTCGATCTGTAACTTCACCTCCCCTCCAAAAAAAAAAAAAAAAGGAAAATATTGTCGCAGATCAGTTTTTGAAGGACTGAATGGTCTAGGAAATGAAGAAAATGAGGAAGGAGAAGTAGAAGAAGAGGAGGAGGAGGAGGAAGAGGAGGAGGAGGAGGAGGAGGAGGAGGAGGAGGAGGAAAAAAAAAGAAGAGGTGTGACGAAAAGAGGGTTGGGAATGTTTGGGTAAGGTTGACTACTAACCTTCATTGATTTTTCTGTTTTCTTTTGATCTAGCGAAATTTTTGAAAGACTAAATCGCCAAGGAAAAATAAAACAGGGAAAGTTTGCAGGAAAGTACCGTCTATTTCCTTCGTATTTTTCTGTAACGCGGAATTCATGTGTGCGCCAAGGAACAGTATGCTCACAGGCCCGATCCTACGGCGTCATTTCTGTGCTGTGATAAGGGGAGGGAGGTGTGTGTGTGTGTGTGTGTGTGTGTGTGTGTGTGTGTGTGTGTGTGTGTGTGTGTGTGTGTGTGTGTGTGTGTGTGTGTGTGTGTGTGTGTGTGTGTGTGTGTGTGTGTGTGTGTTGGTAGAGTTTTGGTGTGTGCGTGTGTGTGTGTTGGTAGAGTTTTTGTGTGCATATGTGTGTGAGTGTCTGTGTGTTGGTAGTGTTCGGTATGTGTGTATGTGTGTGTGTGTGGGTAGAATTTTGATGGCTGCTTCTTATTACAAAACTTTCCTAATCATGTTCCCTTCAGTCCGAGGAAGCCATAGAATAATTATGATGCTACCAGTCAATTAAGCTTTCATACTGATGTGGCTGAAAGAGGGAGAAAGGGATGCGTACAGGTAAAATTCTCCAGTTTGCTTCGTAAATCTAAACTTCGGTACTCTGCAGTCTTGATCAATCCCACAATCAAGATTATAATAGGGTATACTTTCCTATTCCAGCCCATCCTACCCACTCCTCTGCCTAAAACTCCAATTTCTTTACTCACTCTAAATGCTTCTTGGTATTGAGGGCAAACAGAACGATTATTTAAACTGTCTGCACATATCAGGGTTAAAATGTACAGGTGCGTTTGTCGATAATGCCTTGAAACCTACGGAGATGGTAAATACAAGGGCGTGATAGGCAGAGGAATGGACAGAATGGAATGGAATGTTGATGGATTCTGGGCTTGGAAGTGGTACGCAAACCCTGTAAAAATAGGTATTGCAGCGAAGGTTTATGCCAAAATATCCTTTAAGACTGTAAAATCTGAGGGAAGGTTAAAGAATTTGGAGTGGGGAACAGTGAAGTTGGGGACGTGTGAGGTGGATATTGTGGTAGGAGGTGGAAGAGACCATGACAATATACCCTGTGAAGAGTGCTGTAGGATTTGTGGTTTGAACGTAGTGGAGGTTTATATCAAAGTTTTCTACAACAGTTAGAACAACTACACTCTCTTTGCTCTTATATGCCTGGCCTTGTGTGGTACAGGAAGAGGTTACTGATGTTGAGGGGATTGTGGCGAAATAAAGATATTATTATTATTATTATTATTATTATTATTTTTATTATTATTATTATTATTATTACTATTATCAACATCAACGTTTTGTTAGAGTACTCACTTGCCAAGGAAGATACGCTCAGTACTATCCACGACCCACTCAGAATGCCATAGGCGTCAGAAGGAGGCCATCTAGGAAACGGCAGCTTTACCTCGGCCACACTTATGAACAAACTTACGATTAATTCCCAGTCGTAACATTGTCTTTCCAGGAATGACGAAGGGGAAAAAGTGCAGATTATTGACGTATTTTCTACCAAATAAATAGATTAATAAAGAAATAAGAATCTCATTTAAGGGAGGATAACTGTGGTATGTAATATCTTTTTTCTGTATGACAAACAAGGAGTATATAGATTTTTTTTTTTCAAGTGTCTAGGTCTTCCTGTAGAAATGTATGGTACGAGAGACACACGGTCGTGAATGTTTGGGAATTCCACCCCTGAGCAGTGCCATAGTGTTAGCCCGTATACTAGGAGGCTTCGTAGCACCTCTTCCATAGCGATTTATTTGTATATTGCAACTTAACATTCCTCTGTATGCTCTTTATATCCCTTGTTATTCCCAGCACCTCTTCTTTAGAGAATTATTTTTGCATAGTTCGCCTTAACATTACCTTACCTGCTACGTGTATCTTGTTTATCTACATAGTTTGCTTAGATAACGTACAAGATGATTTTGAAGTGTGATGTTCAGAATGAACCGCAAAGGAAATGGTGTTACGAACCTTAAAAGCTACCTGGAATACGACCCATACTGCTCATTCTTGGGAGTTATCACGACTGGGTTTGAGGAAGTGACAGTATATTGCTACGAGCGGTCACACGCAGATCAGGAAGAAGTAGAAGATGAAGAGGAGGAGGAGGAGGAGGAGGAGGAGGAAGAAGAAGAAGAAGAAGAGGAGGAGGAGAAGGAGGAGGAGGAGGAAGAAGAAGAGGAGGAGGAGGAAGAGGGTGTGGAAGAAGAAAAGGAGGAAGAGGAGGAGGAGGAGGAAGAGGGTGTGGAAGAACGAGAGGAGGAGGAAGAAGGAGAGGAGGAGGAAAAAGGAGGCATCGAGGAAGAAGGAGGAGAGGAGGAGGAAGGAGGAAGGGAGGAAGAGGAAGAAAAAGAGGAGGAGGAAGAAGAGAAAAAGGAGAAGGAAGAAGAAGGAGAGGAGGGGGAAGAAGGAGGGGAGGAGAAAAAAAGAAGGAAATTAGGAGGAAGGAGGAGGGGAGCAGGAAGAGAAAGAGGTGGAGGATGAAGACGATGGAGGGAGGAGGAAAGAGGAGGAGAGGAGGAATGAGAAGGAGAGGAGGAGGAAGAAGAAGGAGAGGAGGAGGAAAACGAAAAGGAAGGAAGGAAACAGCCGTGCCAGAGAAGGAAGCAGGGTTGTCATTCCTCCTCTCCCTGACACAGAAATGTATCGTCCGGGGATCGTATTTATAAAGGAGCTTAACCAACTCAAAACAAAAAAATGGAATGAAAAAGTCCATAACAACAGAAAATTATCATAAATTATACTGTTTTTCGTATCTGCATTCTATTTTACTCTACGGATTCGTTGTGAAAAATTTGCCTCTATGTAAGTGAAGATTTACGTATATACAAAAACTCTTACATATATATCTTAAGCCTGGGAAAGTTTGAATACAGCTCAGGTCATCCTCTCGGTGAGATTCTTAAACCAGGTAAATCCCACATTCGCACTGCAAACTTTTAGGAGCTTACCTGGTCCTGTTGCGTCTGTCTTGTGGCAGCAGGTGTTCCGGCGGCTGTTTTGACGCGAAATGTGGATGTTGCAGCCCGACTGAATTTTGAGGATTTGGCGAGGTCCATGAAGAGGGGATGTTGAGTTTCTTCCCACCATCCAGGAAGTGCTGTCTTGAGTGATGCAGTTTCCTTAGTTGCTGTAAATCTTTCAAGGCTTGTACTTGTAAGGGCGCCCTGGGTACCAAAGGGTCGTGTCGTGGTGTGGGTAGGGTTTGTTCAGGGTGTGGGGAGGGTAGGTTCATACTTTGGCTTGGCTGACCGCTTGTTTGTAAACGGTGGTGTAACAGTGGCTTTGAATAGGTGTGTTGTGGATGTGGGTGTGGGTGTGGGCGTAGGTGTGAGGGTGACTGTGGGTGTGGGTGGGGGTGTGAGAGTGACTGATGCAAGGGTCCTGTTTGCGAGGTTGACTGGCCAGGGTGTGGGTGTGAGTGTAAGGATGACAGTGGGTGTGCGTGTGAGTGTGAGTGTGGGTGTGATTGTGTGTGTGAGAATGACTGGCCTAAGTGTGATGCTTCTGAGAGTGACTGGACAGGGTGTGAGTGCGTGTGTGAGGGTGAATTTGTGTGTGAGTGTGTGTGTGAGCGTGAGAGCGACTTAACCGTGTTTGGATGAGAGCACGATATTCTTGAATGTAACAGAATGGAGCGTAAGTGTGGGTGCAAGGGGTGTGGCTGTGGGTGTAGAGGGTGCGGTAGTGACTGGGAGAGGTATGGGTGTGGGTGTGAGGGGTGGTTCGGATGGGGCTGGAAAGTGGATGCAGGACAGAGCACCACGGCGTCAGGCTGGAGTGCTCCCTCGTCCCTACAATCTGCAATAAATAAATAAACAAATGAATGAGTAAATAAAGAGGTGCTTGAATCAGGTGACTTTAGAGGAGTAATAGGGGATTTTAACCAATTTAAAGGATAAGCAAGTCTAGTAGTAGTGGTAAGAGTAGTAGTAGTAGTAGTAGTAGTAGAAGTTCATCTGCGGTTCATAATTCTCCTTTCGGAGGATAGGGAGGGAGTTCAGGGACGTATGTATAACCAAGCAGTGGAGCATCCCAGCTATCGGTGCCATCAGGTGAAGGAGTCCCCTCTCTAGCCCCAGATATGAAGTACTCGATCTGAAGAGAATAAATCCAGCTCCCTTCATCCGGATTTCGTGTACATGTGTTAATTAGATGTTTGTCTTTGTTTTTTCATTCCTCTAAGCCGCGGTAATATCACGAGATTTGTTATTTTTACAGCGCTGGCAAAGGGCATTGTGGGAGGCGGAGTTAAATTTGTTAATGTGATTACTTGAGGCCACTGGGAGTTTGTATTTATAAAGGACCTTTACCCTTTAAATGCCATGAGCCACGAAATCATCATTATCATCATCATCTCTATCATTATCATCATCTTTATGATCATCATCATCATCGTCATCATCATCATCATCTTTACTATTACCATCATCATCATCACCAACTACATCATCATCATCATAATCCATTTTTGCGCCATCAAGAGCGTAGGGATCCGGGGCTAGGCTACTGAGTTCCGATATTTGTGGCGAGAGTGACCAGTTACATTTCCCTGAGCGGTATAATATAAGCAGTAACCCCGAACCAACCCTCAGCTGTAAACCTTACTAGGTCACATCTAACTGGAGCGAGCCTAACCCCACAAGACCACCAGGCGTCCAAGAACTACTATATCAAACAGAGATACAGGCAGGTGAAAGTGCTATAGTGTGTTTGTTCTTACCTGACATTGATCGCTAACCCCTTTCATCTTAGTCAAAGGCCAGTTATAGTCAGACGAGAGGGTAGATTTGACTAGTAACCAAGGAGACTCATTCCTGCTTCGTAACTAAGGGTCATAGAGTTCCACGGACCCTCAAAGCTCTCCCCTCCCCCCCTCGTTCTCCCCTCCCCCTGCTCCCCACAAATAGCCCCCTGCCCCCTACCCGCCCCCTGCCCCCGCCTTCCTAATCTCTGTGGCCAAACACGCCACTAAGGCCACCGTTGACGCTGGGGATAATGACCACAGCCACGCCAGGTCACAGCTGGACCTGCCCTGCACCAGCTGTTGACTCGATTGGTTACTCCCCCCCCCCCTTGCAATAACGATCTTGTTGCTGCATTATTTTTTTTATGTATATGTACTTATTTATCCGCTCATTTATTTATATAAGTATGTAATATTCATGATCGTCTACCGTAGTATGTATGTGTTTTCCTTTCGCCTTTCCCTGTAAAATTCCCTCGTCAGGTTTTCCGTATTGCATGGTGTTCCTTCTCATTTTTTCCTGCCAATTTCGGGTGGAGTGTCAAATGGGGTGGGGGCTTTTTTTGTATCCTTGTCATATTCTAGTAATTTAGCCACATTCTTACAGGAGTTAGCCCACCGCAGTTATCTTTTTTCTTTCTTTCTTTTTTTTTTTTTTTCGCTTCCACAGTGGCGGTTGGATATATTGTGTCTCCCTAACTATTTCATTCACTGAGTCACTGTGCTTTTTTGAGGGACGAAATCTGGTGAGCTAAGACCGTGGAATTTTATGAGCATACGAGTGTTGTGCATTCAGGGTGATGAGGTAATGGATATAATTAGGGTGGGTGCGGCTATCAAATGTGTCCTCTGTCTCGCTATGTTCTTATGTTGGGTGCTACGAAATACCAGTTAAATTCAATGCTATAGCATTGAATCTCTTTTACGTCAATTATTGAAGTGCTGAATTATAGGATAAGCTTATAACTGCCTAGGACTGCTGCAGACGAGATGGTGATGGTAAGATAGTTAGGATACCGCCTTTCACTTAGTGGTTCATAGTCGCGAAACTCCTGGATCCACACGTTAGGGTCATGGCCTCAATTAACCTTCGATAATGACCACAGTGTCAAAGATACACGTGAGATTTAGGGTGCAAAGTACGAGTATATATCCAACGAGTATATATCTCCATGGTTGTTCAATCTGTATATGGATGGAATAATAAAAGAAATACGAGGTAGGGCAGTGGATGTTGGAGTGGCCCCAGTGAGAGAGGGCAGTGTTTGGAAACTTCCTGTACTGTTGTTTGCAGATAATACTGTGTTGTTAAGTGAAGACGAAGGGGAGCTGCAAGGCTTGGTGGATGAGTCTGGGAGAGTGTGTAAGAAACGGAATCTAAAGGTGAATGTAGGGAAGAGTAAAGTGATGGTCTTTGAGAGAGGTGAAGTCAGTGAATGTACAGCGAGGTTGGATGGTGAGGAATTGGAAAATGTGAGTACGTTTAAGTACTTGGGTAGTGTGATGAGTAAGGATGGAGGTTTGGAGGGTGAAGTGCTTGAAAGGGTACAGCAGGGAAGAAAGGTTGCTGGTTTCTTGAAAGCAGTGATAAGAAGCAGGGAAGTCAGCATGGAAGTGAAAAAGTTATTACATGACAGTATTGTGATACCAACTCTAACGTATGGAAGTGAAGCTTGGACGTTGTTGGAGAGACACAAGTCAAGAGTGAGAGCAGTGGAAATGAGATATTTGAGAGGAGCATGTGGAGTCACATGGAGAGACAGACTGACAAATGAGGATGTGCAGGAGCGTTGTGGTGTGGATGTGGATGTGACAGAAAACGTTAGGAGAAACACACTGAAGTGGTTTGGCCATGTGGAGCGGATGGAGAGTGAGTGACTGACGAGAAGAGAGTATGTGAGTGAGGTGGAGGGGGAGAGATGGAGGGGGAGACCAAGGATGAGATGGATGGATGGAGTGGAGAGGTTTATGAGGGAGGGGGTGTGTGAGCTGGGAGCAGGGCAGTGAAATGGCGGGGGACAGGGCGACGTGGGGGCGATTTGTTTGTAGCCACCCCGTATGGGATTAAGGCGTCTGGCAATAGATGGATAGACAGACATTTGTAATCAAGCCTCCTTTCCTATCCACTTCTCTCTAATCATACCAGAGCCTTGTGTCTGTATGTCCTCTTCCTCCACCCTTCTTCTCACTCTTCCTTATCTGTCGTGGTTCCTTCACTTAAGTCCCTCAGCACTCCCAGGCTCCTGTGGCCCCCTCGAGAATAAAATCGTCTGGCTTTAGCAAGAGTACAATGCTAAAGTTCCCTAGACTAAGAAAACCCTGTAATGTCTTTTTCACCTCCTTCTCATCTCCTGACACCCTACAGACTTATCCTTACCCTCGAGACTTTCCTCATTCTCGAGACTTTTCCTCACCCTCGAGACTTTTCTTTGTTCTCGAGACTTTTCTTATCCTCGAGACTTTTCCTTACCCTCGAGACTTTTTCTCACCCTCGAGACTTTTCCTTACCCTCCAGACTTTTCCTTACTCTCGAGACTTTTCCTTACCCTTGAGTCTTTTCCTTAATCCCGAGGCTTTTCTTATCCTCGAGACTTTTCCCCACCCTCGAGACTTTTCTTACCCTCGAGATTTTTCCTCATCCTCGAGTTTTTTCCTCACCCTCAAGATTTTTCCTTACCTTCTCTGTCATCTCCCTCTCTCTTCTTCTCTCGATTCCTCTCCTGTTCTACCTCTGTTTAGTCTGAGGTGGGAAGGGGTGAGGCTTGAGAGGGGAGGGGAGGGGGAGGGGAGAAGAAACAGGAGTGGAGGAGAGAAGAGGGAGGAGGAAAAGAGATGAGAAGGGAGGGGAGGGGAGTGGGAGAAGAGAGGAAGGGAGAGGAGGGCAGAGTATGGCATAAAGGAAGAATTTATATTAATCCAGAAGAGAACAGTAAGGTTTAAGAGGCAAAATAAGTTGCTTAGGAAATGGTGTCAGGGAGGCTTCCTTAACCGACAAGAATGCGGGCTATCACTTAGGCACACATTCTCGTCGGTTAAGGAAGCTCCCTAACACCACTTCTTACCCGATTTATTCCCTCATTATACATTACTCTTCTCTTTTGTGTTGCTTAAATCATTCTAACATCCCCCTAATGATAGTGACCATCCGGATCCAAAAATAAATCGCTGGGGAAGAGTTTCTAGGGAGCCACAGGAACTTTTTTTTTTTATAACAGAACTGAGGAAGGAAAAACAAATGAATAAAAAAAAAATAATCCATACACCAGATTACTGGTGTCCTCTGTTCATAAAATATCTGTAACAGTTAGACTTGAACAGCTGTGGGTTGAAATTTGGAGGGAAACAACTCTGGGGAAGCGAGTTCCAGAGAGATGCAGTTCGGGGAATGAAAGAATTCTGATAGGCAGAAGTTCTGCAATATGGTTGAGTGACATTCCAGTCATGAGCGCTACCAGATGCCCGTGTAGCACAAGGGAAGGCATGGAGAGGTGGCACCATAGATGCAATTTCGTCTGAGCAATTGCCAAAAAAATATCTGTAAAATAATGCAAGGGAGGCAACATTCCTTCTTAGGGGAGGTAGTTTATATGTAATGGCAGGGTTGTTAATGATTCTAACAGCTTTGTGCTGAATTTTATATAGTTGTTTTAATGCAACCTCTCCACATCCATTCCACAAGGGTGAGCAATATTCAAGCTGAGAGCGCACATGACTTATAAATTATAGCCAACTGCTCATCAGCGAAGAAGTTACGGACTCTGTACAATAATCCAAGTTTCTTTGAGGCGGTTTTAGCAAGTGATCTGACATGAGAGGTCCAGCTGAGGGCATTGTTAAGTGAGACGCCAAGAATTTCAATATTCTTGGAGATGGGAATATTAGTGGCACTGAAGGTAATGTACGAATCTGGCAATATCTGTCTATTAGTAAATTGAATATATTTAGTTTTACTAGCATTAAATGAGACAAGGTTGTTTTGTCCCCATTCACTGATCGTAGATAGGTCTTGATTTATGGAGATGGCTGTACTGAGTTGAGAGGTAGAGATATTAGACTTTGTAAATGGATGTCTGAGTGTGAATGAACTATGTAGTGTTGAGTCATCTGCGTATGAGTGGATGGGATTGTGGGTGACAGATAAGAGATCATTAATGTGAACCAGGAATAGGGTTGGCGCCAGAACTGAACCCTGCGGCACGCCGGCGTTAATTGAGGGGAAATTGGAATATACATCATCTACTTTTACTCTTATTTTCCTGTCACTAAGATATGAAGAAATCAAAGGAACAAAAGACGTTAGTCCATAGCAAGGGAGTTTGGACAGCAGGGAACGGTGCCATACTCTGTCGAAAGCTTTAGAGATATCAAGAGCTACTGCATGAGTTTCTCCAAAAAGATCAATTGATTGATGGATGGTATGAGTTAAGAGATTGAGTATGTCAATGGTGGATCTTTCGTGGCTAAAACCATATTGTCTATCACTAATTAAGTTGTTGGATTCAAGATGTTTATTGTGTGTCATAGGAAGCATCGTCGCACCTCTTCCTTAGTGATTTATTTTGCGTATTTCACCGTAATCTGTAAGATGAGATTGACGTCTAAATAAGCAGAGTAAATCGCTAAGAGAAAGGTGTTACGCTATCTTCATAGTCACGAAGAGGACTGTCCTTAAGCCTGTCCCAGTTTTCATCACATTTCATCACTACACCCACCCACCCATCCACCCACCCACCCACACAAACACACAAACTCGACTATACTCTTTTCACCTTTACCTGGCCTAGATTTTCGTCCTTTTACAGATTATTTCAGGCGACGTAACGGCAAAGGAAAACGACAATAATACAGCTCTACATTCCTTTCATAACACTTCTTCGTGACTAGCATCAAATTCAAGTGTCGGTTTATAATCACAACTCACTATTCAAGGCACAGAGATGGCAGGTTTAGGCCAAGTTAAAGTGAAAAGGGTATAGTTTGTACACTCCTCGTTACATCCTTCTGCGAGTGAATTAGTGGAAAAAACGAGGAGAGAGTATGTGAGTGAGGTGGAGGGGTGGGGGTGAGAGGGAGGTGGAGGCTGAGGATGATATGCAGGGATGGAGTGGAGAGGTATATGAGATAAGCGGATTTGAACTGGGGAGGGGAGGGGGGAATGACATGGAGGGGGACTGGGCGACATGGAGGCGATTTGTTTGTGGCCACCCCTTACGGGATTAAGGAGTCTGGGAATTGATGGATAGATAGAACTTGTCGGTAACATTAATTCAAAGATATTCCTTCCTCTACGCCTCTGTTTATTTGTAAGCCATATGCACGTCTCAATATCTATCCAGCCCATTACATCGTTTTAGGAATGAGTTAGAAGGGGTGAAGTCCAGCTTACCCATGTCTCTGCATTTAGATATAAAGCACTCTGAAATCACAAACCTGATGCCTATTACTGTTTACTGTATTGAATATTAGTTATCGTGCATATGACCAGGTGGTATGTGGTGGTGACCATCATCCATTCACTTGATGTAGTGATACCTACTTCTTCCTTCACCTTTATCACTCTTTTACTGTGTCTACCCTCTCACTTCCTATTTCTCCCATCTTTCCTGTCACTTTTTATTATCCTTATTTCCTTTCAGCTGGCGCTACATTGAATAACAAACCAAATCGTTTCCTGTAAGCCAGGAAACCATTTACAACGCTGCGTGGTAACCGTATAATCAACCCATGCGTGTTCCCTGCGTGCTAATACGTGGGTAGGCGGAGGGCAAATACCCTTTCCCGTTAAACAACCTACTAAAAGACAAACGGCCACCCCTTATGGGACTATGGTGTCTGGCTATAGATACACAGATAGACAGACAGATAGTTTACATGACTAATATTCACAAGTCACGAGATATACGTGGATAGGGTATATTCAAGGATGCACACACGTCTCCTCTAAGTCTGCCAGGCGACCAGGATGCTACAGGCTTGGAGAACATTGCTATTACAGCCCGGTGCATTTTTGTTCTGCCTATGGTTGTATTGTAACTTACATAAAACACCACAAACACCACAAAAAGTCTTAATTCTTAGCACGAATACAAAACATACAGTAAAGAACATTATCCAAACAGCAACTATGAACACACAGCTCTAACGTGAGATGAAGCAGTGGGCCATTTTTCATCTCATTTTAAGGTATAACTAGTTCTTGTTGTCGACATTTGTCCACTGTCTGTATTATAAATTTAATAATAATTAAGTCTTTCTGTGATGTTTATTATGCAGTACAGTGAACCCATAGGTAAAGGAAAAAAATAATGTACACTATTTTAGTGTCCAAACCTGTACTTAAAACACTACGCTTTTCCAGTCTTTGGTCAGACACACATGTGAGCTTCGCTCCCTCTGGAACCAAGTTAATCTGGAAAATAGTTTAATATGGCATGGCTTTGCCCCAGTTAGTCCGGGAATAACTGGGATTTACTGTAATTTTTTTCGGTTGCAGAGGACATACAGCGTAACAAAACAAGCCTGACAAGACACATACTTCTGACATACATACAGTACATATTTACATACATATATACGAGTAAATATATACACACATGCATACATACGTACATACATATATTTTAACACTATGAATAGGTCTAACTATAAACATAGGTATAATAAAGGTATACAGAACCCTACGGACATTTGAACCTGACGAAGGCGCGAAGACAAGCAACGATGTAGGATTGGATACTAACGAAAACCCTTGCCAAGACGGCCACAGAGTCTGATCAGTGGTGCAGCCTTGAATCGTTGCCTCGTGTCATTTATTATTACTGATATTTATTTATTTATTAAAACATTTATTAACATTGAGGGGCTGTAATCACAACCCTTTGTCTAGTGGCGTATTTAAAATGTTCTGGCTAACTTCATACAGTGTTATATATATTCGGAGAGACTGCGTGTAGTGACGAGGTTATAAACAGCTTCCAATAACCCCCTTCAGAGCCTCTCGTCCTTACCATAGCTAAATAAAACTGTCTGACACCAGCAAGAATAATAATAATAATAATGCCACTAAACTGAAGGAGATTAGCATAAAAAGGAGAAGTGTTTTACCAAGCAGTTCTTATATGTACCGCATTTTCAAGCCCCAGATGCTAGGAGGAAGAGTGCGCTGAATAAGGCGTCTTGAAAAAAGGTGAGAAGGCAAGCAAAGAGAGGTGGAGTGTGTGTGTGTGTGTGTGTGTGTGTGTGTGTGTGTGTGTGTGTGTGTGTGTGTGTGTGTGTGTGTGTGTGTGTGTGTGTGTGTGTGAGGTGAGGTATGGAGATACGTTGTTGAGCGGCGTCTCGTGTAACACAGACACTGTCTTCTACGCCAAGAGCCTCTCACGTCGGCCTTGTGTGTCGCGTGCTCGTTTGGTTCGAAGGTTCTCTGGGTTCTCTTTCTTAGCCAGGGAGGAGGAGGAGGGAGGGATTAGAGGAGAGAACAAAAAATATGACCAAGCTCCCTAACATCTTTTCCTAAACAATTTATTTAATCTATTGCACAATATTGTCCTCATCTGTATTACATAAATAATTCCGATATCGCCATACTTTGCATAAATAACGTACAAAAGGATATTAAGTACTTATAACCAAAAATTAATCGCTAAGGAAGAGGTGTCAGGGAACTTCTTTAACAGACGAGACTATGAGCCTATGACTCATAAGCACAGCCGCGTTCGTGAGTAGGGACACACATCTGCTGTACTCTTTTTACTCTAAGTTGGCCTAAAATTTCAGCCTCGCTAACTTGAATTCTGAGTTGTAACATTAGAATAACACTAGATTATGGGGCTAGTCACGAAGAAGTGCAATGGGAAAGATGGAGAACCATGGTACTGTCTAATAGCCTCCATATCGCCCTGCCACTTCGCTACCCTCTCCCAGCTCTCACTTCCCTCTCTCATATACCTCTCCACTCCAACCCTCCATCGCATCCTTGGTCTCCCCCTCCGTCTCCCTTATATACATCTTGATACGTAATGTGTTAATGTATATCCAAATCTATCTGGGTATACCTAAATATATCTGCCATATAATATTAAGATCGTATCTTTTTTTTTTTTTTTTTTTTTTATGCGAGGAAGAAGGAACCAAAGGCATGAGCCCGCAGTAACAGTTCCCTCCAAGAGAAAAACAAAATACAATAGAGAGCCAAATTCAAGATCCGATCATTTTGAGATGCCTGGACACACTACGTTTGAAAGACTGGAGATCATAGGCAGAAGGAAATACAGACAGAGGGAGACAGTTCCAGAGCTGACCTGTTGCATAAATGAAAGACTGGGAGTAACGGTTAACTCTTGCATTAGAGAGTTGGACAGAAAAGGGATGAGAGTTTGCTGCCAGACGGGTGCTACGCGCCCGTCGTAGAGGTGGAGGAATGCAAGCAGACAGTTCAGAGGAGCAGTGACCATTTAAGTAGCGATAGAAAAGAGATAAAGATGCAACAGTGCGACGAAGAGACAGAGGTTGAAGGGAGTCAGTAAGAGGAGGAGAGTTAATGAGACGAAAAGCCTTTGACTCCACCCTATTGAGAAGAGCTGGATGTGGGGAGCCTCCCCACACATGAGAGTTGTACTCCACACAGGGGCGGATAAAACCCCTGTATAGAGTCAACAATTGTGCAGGGGTAAAGAAAGAGCGGAGTCGGCTTAGCACACCCAATCTCTTGGAAGCAGATTTTACAAGAGATGTAATATGATCTTTCCAAGATAAGTCCCGAGTAAATGAAACCCCAAGCATGTTCAAGGATGATGCAGGATTAATCTGAATATTATTAAACATTAGTGGGTATACCTGTGGAAGATTTTGTCGGGTTGATAGGTGTAAGAACTGAGTCTTAGATGCATTAAAGACAACCATATTATTTTTACCCCAGTCAGAGATATGAGCCAAGTCAGACATTAGGTGTGCCATAGCCTCATCCCTTGTTTCTTGAAGTAACTGTTGAGATGGGCGTTGCGGGAACCGAATGGAAAGGTGAAGGGTGGAGTCATCAGCGTATGAGTGGATAGGGTTAGATGTACAGCTTAGAAGATCATTGATGAATAAAAGGAAGAGAGTTGGTGATAGGACAGAGCCCTGAGGAACACCACTGTTGATAGATCTAGGAGAAGAACGATGGCCGTCTACGACAGCAGCTATAGAACGACCAGAAAGGAAGCTAGCGATGAAGGCACAGATAGAAGGATAGAAACCGTAGGAGGGCAGTTTGGAAATTAAAGATTTATGCCAGACTCTATCGAAAGCCTTTGAGATGTCAAGTGCAATGGCAAAGCTTTCGCCAAAGTCCCGAAAGGAGGATGACCAGGAGTCTGAAAGGTAGGTGAGAAGATCGCCAGTGGAGCGTCCCTGACGGAACCCATACTGACGATCGGAAAGAAGGTTGTGATAGGAAAGATGCCTTAAAATTTTTCTATTAAGAATTGACTCGAAAACTTTTGAAATACAGGACGTTAAAGCAATTGGACGATAGTTGGAGGGTTGGGAGTGGTCACCCTTCTTTGGGACTGGCTGAATGAGAGCAAACTTCCAGCAAGAAGGAAAAGTACAAGTTGACAGACAAAGGCGAAAGAGTTTGCCTAGGCAGGGTGTAAGCACAGAAGCACAGTTTTTGAGAACAACAGGAGGGACCCCATCAGGCCCATATGCCTTGTTAGTACTGAGGCCAGTAATGGCAGAAAATACATCAACTGAAGAAATTTTAATGTCAGCCAGGAGGAAGTCAGAGGGGGGAAGTGATGGAGGAACAGCACCGGAATCGTCTAAGGTGGAATTGGAGGAGAAAGTCTGTGCGAAGAGATCTGCTTTATCAGTAGAAGAAATAGCTACAGAACCATCAGAGTAGAAAAGAGGAGGGAAGGATGATGAGGTAAAGTTGTTAGAAAGATTTTTGGCAAGGTGCCAGAAGGAGCGGGAAGAATTCGAGTTGGAGAGTTGAGAGCATTTAGTATGGATGAAATTATTTTTAGTAGAGCGAAGAACAGACTTAGCACAATTCCGGGCAGAAACGTAAAGATTATGTGATTCAGGGGTGGGTTGGCTCCGGTACCTTTTGTAGGCCTTCTCCTTGTTGCGGACAGCATTAGAACAAGCGTGATTAAACCAAGGCTTTCTTGCGTTAGTCAAAGGATATGAGAAAGGAATGTATGCTTCCATGCCCGAGAGAATAACCTCCGTAATGCGCAAGGCACACTCAGATGGCTCACGGCCATGGAAGCAATAATCATTCCAGGGAAAATCAAAGAAGTACTGCCTGAGGGCCTCCCAGTCCGCGGCTCCAAAATGCCAGAGACGACGTTTCCCTGGAGGGTCCGCAGGCCGTACTGGAGCGATAGGACAGGTTAAGGTAATAAGGTTGTGATCGGAGGAGCCCAACGGAGAGAAAAGATTAACAGAGTAAGCAGAAGGATTAGTTGTGAGGAAGAGGTCAAGTATGTTGGAGCTCTCTCCAAGGCGGTCAGGGATACGGGTAGGGTGCTGTACAAGCTGCTCTAGGTCATTAAGGATAGAAAAGATGTAGGCTTGTTCACCAGGTGGATCCGTGAAAGGAGAGGAGAGCCAAAGGTGGTGGTGAACATTGAAATCTCCAAGAATGGAGATTTCAGAGAAAGGAGAAATGGACAGAATGTGTTCCATCGTAGAAGTAAGATAGTCGAAGAATTTTTGATAGTCAGTAGAATTAGGGGATAAGTAAACAGCACAGATATATTTAGTCAGAGAATGACAGGAAAGCCGAAGCCAGAGAGTGGAGAATTCAGAAGAATCAAGTTCAGGAACACGAGAGCAAGATAAGTCGTTGCGTATATATACACAACAGCCACCTTTGGCTTTGAAATGAGTATAGAGAAAGTAGGAGGATACAGAAAAGGGTTTGCTGTCAGTTGCCTGAGACAGCTGAGTCTCCGTTAGAAAAAGAAGGTGAGGTTTAGAGGAGGAGAGGTGGTGCTCAACAGAGCGAAAGTTAGATGAAAGGCCACGAATGTTGCAGAAATGAAGAAGAAGAGAGTCAGACAGTGGTTCCAGGCACCTCGAGTCGTCACCGGGAGAGGGGCAGATGGCGGGGGCATTTATGGTCCCCCCCCCTGGGGACTCCGAGGCTGGGTGAATTGATGCCATTTTGGTTAATTTTGAATAGGAAGTGTAGTGTGTACTGTGCATGTAGTTTGGTGAAGATAGATAGAGAAATTTGTACTGGAGAGCATGCTGGCCTACTCTCTGTGTAACTGAGACACTGAAAAAGTTCAGCAAAGGGGGATGGTCAGGAACTAGTCCTGAGGGCTGATGAAACGGGAGCTCCAGCACTCCCTGTCATCAGCTTTCCATCCACCTCGGGAGTACTGCCCTGCTCGACTGGTGCTACAGTCTACTCAGTCAGTGTAACTAGCTCTTTGTATGATTAAAACTGACAGCATTATACGTCAAGCCAGTAACCTCTGCATATATCCTTTTCGGTATATCGTAATTTTTCTCCCTGTCTATCCATACGTATCTATCTCATAATATATTGTATATTCTTTACGTATCTGTCTGACCATTCTCATCTATTGAACGTCTTTATTTATACGATTTAGGCTTGTAAGCAGCGTAATAATTTGCTATACGAGTATATCAAAATTAACCCTCCTGTATTCCTTGGTATAATTAGGTAACTATCTGCCAGTCACTAGATCTATCTACCCAGTCAATGTATCTACCTACCCCATCAGTGTATCTATCTACCAGTCAATGATTCTATCTGCCAATCAATGTATCTATCTGCCAGTCAATGTATCTATCTGCCAATCAATGTATCTATCTACCAGTCATGTATCTATCTACCAGTCAATGTATCTATCTACCAATCAATGTATCTATCTGCCAATCAATGTATCTATCTGCCAATCAATGTATCTATCTACCAGTCAATGTATCTATCTGCCAATCAATGTATCTATCTGCCAATCAATGTATCTATCTGCCAATCAATGTATCTATCTGCCAATCAATGTATCTATCTGCCCAAATCACCCGCGTTAATGTTAGTGTGGGGTGCGGGGGAGGCCTGGCTCTGTACTGACATAATTTAATCACATCTACTAACTCTTCCATGGTGGAGACAACTCTAGCTTTAAAATCTTAACTAATATCTTATTCCAATTAGAACCAGACTGTTTTATTCAGCTGAGAGAAGCACCGAAGATCAAAAGACTGAGACGAATCGATATTATCTAAGAATTTACGATTACATGTCTGTTTCCTTTAGCTTCGTTCTTGCTGCCTTCAGACTATTTCCTTCAGCCTTGGGGAAAATTCAGCTTGGAGGGGTTAACTGTAGCCTTCAGTAAGCTAAGTTGAATCATATCTGGCTGCAGTAAGAACGACATAGAATTTAAAAGACGCCATAACGGTGAAGGTTGTAGTAGGTTACCGCCGTGTCAGACTCAGAAAGAATTAACACTGTACAGCTTCATTCAGAGGAGGTAAAATTATATGCGCACACACACACACACACACACACACAGCGCAAAATAACTATCAGAAAAAATCTTGAAATGTGAGAGTGAAATGTGACTTCCGAACGACGTCAGTCAATCACCTAATTACTTGCAAAACACGAGTGCAGTTTCTAACAATGATTTATCTTATTTCATATTTATTTATTTATTTTTTCTCATAGACTGCATCATTTATATATTGCTGAAATATGGACGCCGTGCTGTAAATGTCACCGCTGTAATTAATGGCCTGGTGACCTGTGTGATTAGGCCAGGTAAACACAGCGTCCACCCTCCCCAAACAGCCTCGTGTATATCGCAGGAGGAACAAACATTTTATATGCGGTATATCTATCAATATATCTTGTCTCTCTGTATGATGGCGCACTTAGATTTACATAAAGGGGGGTGGGTCAAGAAAGGCCCTCTAAATGGCTTCAGAGAGGGCATACCACCTTTCCCTTAACTCATCTTTAGACACATTGAACCCTTCCATGTTACATGCTATTGATGCAAAATTTGTCTATATAACATTAATATACAGTATATGCCATACCTGAGCATGTCAAAAATTTTCATACCATACCAAAATTGCCATAATATGCAGAATAAATCGCTAAGCAAGAGTTGCTACGAAGCCTCCTGTGCCCCTAGAATCAGGCCTTGAATGAACTGGCGCTCGAGTGTGGAATGGACGGCTTGGCGCTTGCGAGTTTTGGGGTACAAGGATGTTGAAAACATCGACTCTAATAATTTTAGTAATATCAGCATAAATCACGTTTAAAATGGGAAAATATCGCATGACAATAGCCTCGACATAATATCAAGTCCTTACTGAACAATGTCATGCCTCCATTTTGTTGTAAGAAGTAACATACGAAAACGAAGACCATCCATCTTTTCAAACTGCTCGACAAAAAATGCTTACATTTTTTTTCTATTTACGGCTAAATCGAGGCGGTCGACTGAAATTTTGTCTAAACAATATTCTTACGATATTAATCTGTTCTGAAAGTGATTCATGTTGATGCTGTGAATATAATCAATGTCGATATTTTCAGCTTTCTTGTGAGGCAGAAATTTGCATCACTTAGTTGGAGATTCGCTTTATCCCACTAACTCTCTCTCTCACTCGCTCTCTCTCTCTGTCTCTGTCTCTGTCTCTCTCTGTCTCTCTCTCTCTCTCTCTCTCTCTCTCTCTCTCTCTCTCTTTCTCTCACACACACACACACACACACACACACACACACACACACACACACACACACACACATTGCTTCTGTGTGATTAAGAGGTTATCAGAAGTTCACTCCATACCATACCCTTTTCACTCTGACTTGGCCCAGATTTTTTCGTCCTTCTGCAGTTTATTTCATGCGGCTCAGTGGCAGGTAAAGACAATGTTACGGTTCTCCCTCCATCGCGTAGCACTTCTTCGTGACTAGCATAGTATTTCTAGCGTTAATCCGCCGCTACAACCCAGACTTCAGGCAGGAGAGATGGCATTTTTTAGGTCAACTGAGAGAGAGAAAGAGAGAGAGAGAGAGAGAGACAGACAGACAGAGGGAGAGAATGCTGTCCTCGTTCTAAACTGACCTTGCATCACTATCTATCTATCTATTGCCAGACGCCTCAATCCCGTTTGGGGTGGCCACAAACAAATCGCCTCCAAGTCGCCCTGTCCTCCGCCATTTCACTGCCCTGCTCCCAACTCACACCCCCCTCTCTCATATACCTCTCCACCCCATCCCTCCATCTCATCCTCGGCCTCCCCCTCCCTCTTCCCCCCTCCACCTCACTCACATACACTCTCTTCGTCAGTCTTTCACCCTCCATCCTCTCCACATGGCCAAACCACCTCAGTGTGTTCCTCATAACGCTTCCTATCACATCCACATCCACACCACAACGCTCCTTTATATCCTCATTCGTCAGCCTGTCTCTCCACATGACTCCACAGGCTCCTTTTAAATAACTCATTTCCACTGCTCTCAATCTTGACTTGTGTCCCTCCAACAATGTCCAAGCTTCACTTCCGTACATTAGAGTTGGTATCACAATACTGTCATGTAGTAACTTTTTCACTTCCATGCTCACTTCGGATAATTAGTGAGCGTGTTGGCGGTGCAGTATGGCCGGGCTGGGAAGAGTTTCTGAATGACGACAGACATAACAGCGATAAAGAGTGGGATTTAGCGCCACGTCGATCCCTATGTCCTGTTGTCTGTTGCGTAGGTGCCTGTTTGTGTTCCTGTTTATTGAATTCAGGGACCACAAACCAATAATGACTGTTTACATCTGATTTAAGTGCGTCTGTGATCATGGCAATTTCTCCGTCAAACCCGCGACACCCAAACACACACCCCGTCACCGTCACTACACCCATGACCCTAGTCCGGTGTTCCTGGGAATATACAACCCCTATTAGCAACGTGTTACTGAAAAAAAAAAAAGCAATGCCTCTTCCTTAAGTGTTCCTAAATAATGCAATCCCTCTTAGCTAAGTGTTCCTAAAAAATGCAATCTAAGTGTTCCTGAAAAAATGCAACCCCTCTTACCTAAGTGTTCCTGAAAAATGCAACCCCTCTTACCTAAGTGTTCCTGAAAAATGCAACCCCTCTTACCTAAGTGTTCCTGAAAAATGCAACCCCTCTTACCTAAGTGTTCCTGAAAAATGCAACCCCTCTTACCTAAGTGTTCCTGAAAAATGCAACCCCTCTTACCTAAGTGTTCCTGAAAAAAAAAAAAAAAAAAAAAAGCAATTCCTCTTCCTTAAGTGTTCCTAAATAATGCAGTCCCTCTTAGCTAAGTGTTCTTGACAAGCTGCAGTCCCTCTTCGTAATCATTTTTTTCTTTATATGTAGCCGTCAGTCAGCCTCTTTGGTGTGCGGGGATCCGAGGTAGGCTGGAATTGTCAGCGGATAAGGATGTCCCTAACACCTTTTCCATAGCGATTTATTATTGGATGTGGCTGGTTTCATATCCTTTCGTACTCTATCTGTGCAGAGTATGGCGATGTGTGAAGGATTTATGTAACACAGAATAAGGCAGTAAGGTGCAGTAAACGCAATAAATCGCTCAAGGAAAGGTGTTAGGGAGCTTCCTCAACAAAAGAAAATACGGACCAGATCATTTACGTTGTAGGAACAGATTTTCCCCAGAAATTTACAGGTAGTGAGTGAGAGACTAACGAGGAGATTGTATGTGAGTGAGGTGGAGGGGGGGAGAGGGAGGGGGGAAGCCTAAGATGAGTTGGAGGGATGGAGTGGAGAGGTATATAAGAGAGGGGTATGTGGGCAGGGAGGAGGGTAATGAAATGGGGGAGACAGATTGACATGGGGGCGATTTGTTTGTGGCCACCCCTCACGTGATTAAGACGTCTGGCAATAGAAAGCTAGACTGTAAAATTCCTATACTCTTTTCACACTTACTTGGCCTGAAATTACCAGCTTTCCATATTGAATACTATACTGTAAAAAACCGATTAACACTAGGAAATTATGCTAGTCATGAAGAAGTGCCGTGGAAAGGATGTAGAGCCGTAGTATTACACATTTGACGCCACTGAGCTACATGAAATAAGCTACAAAAGGACGAGAATCTGGGCCAGGTTGGAGTAAAAGTAGTATAGTTACCTCCTGGGTTCGATCTCGTGTCCTTAAGATTAACACCGTATTCTTCGTTATCAGCCTTGTCAACCCCTGGAAGTCTTAATTTAACATCTAACGCTCGTAATCTGGTCAGGGAAAGAAGCCCCCTAACACCTTTTCCCAAGCGATTTATTTTACTTACTACACCTTACTGCCATATCCTGTGTTATTTAAAATTCCTTCCAATACCGCCGTACTCTGCATAAATGACGTACAAAAGGATATTAACTAGCCATATCCAAGAATAAATAGCTACGGAAGACGTGTTAGGGAGCCTTCTTACCCCTAAAGGAGACTGCAAGAGACCTTTCAGTTTTAAAACGGGTCTCCTAATGTAAATAAAATGGTCTGAAGACAGCAAGAATAAAGCAAAGGTCGTCCAGGTGATGTACTTAACCCCTTTATTCCAGCGATTTATTTCATGTTCTGTTGACTTGTGACAGGTTGAGAGAGAGAGAGAGAGAGAGGTTGGGTGTACACGAGGTAGATTCAAAGTTCATTCGTGTACGTGCTCTTTTTTTTTTTCTTTGTCACTCTAACTTGGCCTAAAATTGCCGTCGCTCCATCTTGAATGCTGAGTCGTAACAATAGACTAACAATAAAATATAATGCTAGTGACAAAGAAGTGCTGTGGAAAGGTTGTAGAGCTGTAGCTTGGTCTTTTCCTGCCACCAAGATACGTGAAATAAGCTGCGAAAGGACGAAAATCTGGCCCAAGTTAAAGGAAAAAGAGTATATTTTCGCTGACGATGCTACACAGGGAAACTAGTCAGGAATAAACTTTGACTCTCGTGTCTTTTCTTTTCTTTTATGGTCTCCAGCATGCCTGAATGAGTCGGCCTTGGTCACCTAATGGCGACTTTCTAGTCTGCTCAGTCTCTGGCAGCCTCCCTATTCAGTCCCTTATCCCTGTGACTGCATTCTATGACCTCGTCCCAGGTCTTCTGGGGTCTGCCTCACAACCCTACCTCCGACGTTCACACCTCTCACCTTCTGCACCCATATGTCATCCTCCATCCTTTCAACATGACCAAAATATCCTCGGTCTACCCCTCCTCATCACAACACTAGTACATTCCAGTCCCATTCTTCCTCTCAGCTCTTCAATTGCAGTCCTAGTCCCCACCAGGTCTCGCATTCAAGGACGCATTACACTCTCCCTCGCCTATCTTCATCCACGATTCTCCACTTTGTTAATGTTACCACAGAAATATTATTATTATTATTATTATTATTATTATTATTATTATTATTATAGTTTTAGCAAGGCATGATACGGTTACGACACAACTTCGATCAAGTGTTTGGCGTAAGTGGACTAAACAGAATATACACTTCCCCCCGCCCTTCTTCCTTCCCTCATATTGTAAAGAGACACACGTGAAGAGGGAGGAAAAAAGTGAAAGAGAGAGGAAAAGTGGCCGTGTGGATGAGGAAGGGTGAATGGCTGATGTGTGGAGTGAGGTGAAGGGAGTGGAGGGGAGAGGGAGGTAACAGAGAGAAGGGGAGAGATGGAGAGAAAGGAAGGGAAGGGAAAGGTGATTTGTGAGAAGGAGTGAGTTAGGAGGATGAATGTTTGATGTGTGGTGTGAGATGGAGGGAGGGGAGGGGTGAGGGTGGTACTGGAGTTATGGTATGTGGAAAGAGTGAGATGGAGGGGCTTGGCGTGAATGGGGACATGAAGTACATTGGAGAGGAGAGGAAGATGGAGGAAGAGATGGAGGGATGGTGAAGGGAGAGGATAGGGGAAGTACTGAAGAGAAGATGAGAGGGAGAGGTGGAGGAGAGGGGGATGTGGGAGACGTAGAGAGAGGGGGGGGTGATGGTTTCATGTGTAGTCAGGCGCCGTGGGGGAAGAAGAGGGAAAAGGGAAGTACTGGCGAGAGAGAGAGAGAGAGAGAGAGAGAGAGAGAGAGAGAGAGAGAGAGAGAGAGAGAGAGAGAGAGAGAGAGAGAGAGAGAGAGAGAGAGAGAGAGAGAGAGAGAGAGAGAGAGAGAGAGAGAGAGAGAGAGAGAGAGAAATGGGTTGATCGACTTCCCAGACCCACCGATGCATCAGTAGTGGAGGAGGGAGGAGGGGGAGGAAAGGAGGTGAAGGTGGAAAGAAGAAGAAAATGGGAGAGGCAGCGGAGGAAACGGGATAGTAGTGAAGGGGAGGGTAAAAGAGAGAAGAGAAAAGGAAGGGAAGAAGGGAAGGGAAGGAGAGAAGTGATGGGGTGGAGGAAGCCCTGGAATGAGAGGGAGAGGGAGGAGGAAGATGAAGGAGGGAGAGAAAGTACGGGAGACATAAGTGATGGAGGTGATGGGGAGGGAGGGAGGAAAGAGGAAGAGGTGGGGAAGGGAGGGATATAAGAAAGAAATATATTAAAGATAAGGTGGGTGGGAGAAGCCAAGATCAACATACGAGTGAAAGTTGAGATTTAATGTGATCAGTACTAATTCATCTGTGTCGTAGGCTTCGGTTACTGAATCTCTACTAATTGCTGCTGAATCCCTATATAATACTCTAAAGCACTTACTGAATATTATAGTTTTTTGTTTATTTTATACATCTTTGAAGTCTACCCTGTCTCTAAATTACCTGCACTGCTCTTGTTCTCCGCACTCTCTTTCCTCCGTCTCTTCCCTCCATTACTCCCCCTCCCCTGAACCTTCTCTCCTCACAGCCGAGACACTTCGAATCATACGAACCATGGTTTACTACACATGTATTGTGAAAGTTGGCAGTGCAGCGTTTATGAACTAGAATTGTGGGGAAGTGTACACTCAAACTCCCTCTAAAATATAATAGCAACATGCAAGAGGCTCGCTAAGGACGCGGCAACACTTGCCTGAAACACATAACTTACAAGAATAAACGAAGCACAGTGTTTCGTTCAAGGTTCAGACTGTTAGTGCGGCAGAACGCCCTGCGCTTTGATTCCTCTTGTCGATCGTATGTGTCGAGCAGTGTGTTGACTGGTTCACATGATGGCAACGCGCTATACTTTGGCAGCATCGCCAGTCTGACAGCCGTTGTCATAACTGCTTAATGATTCTTCACAAACTTTCACCATTAACCTTGGCATGAATTTTTAGGATTCAGCTTCTCTTAGATCAGCCATACGGTTGTGTTTTTTATAGAGAATTAATAGCAAACACTGACTTCTAGTAACCTTACCCCTCCCCACTCCACCCTCCGCCTCCCGCCCCTATAGTCAATCAGGCTTTGATATAGACACGAGATTACCAAGAATTATTTTGCTTCCTATTATTGGCGTTGAATTTCCTATCGCAGAGTGACGATGGAGATAACTCTAATGAGGAAGGTTTTCTGAATATCACAAGAGAAATATGATACCGATATATACAATGAAAACAAATCGTTACTACAAAGTCGAATGGGCATATCTCAAAAAAATGGCAAACTGAGTCACGACCACCATGATGTTCCTTGTAGTAAGTTCTATAACGTCACAAAGTGGCGTAACTGTGGCGTAGTTGGTGAGATGTGGCCTGTATGAGTGTCGACGTATCTCAGTAAAAATAGAATAGTCTCATAACATACTAGCGTAACTTGAGTTACGCCCATTAGTCACGATACTAGATCAACATTAACAAGGTGACAGGACGTAAGACAAGACACGCCTGTTTGTCCCAGCAATCAAGTTATTCTGTTACTGATTATTTTGACATACGTCTCGCCCCCAAAACAACACAGTCTATATATATTGTTATTTATATATTTTAAAGTACAATAACACAATAGTTTAAATTTAATGTTAATAATTCCCTTTTTTCAATACTTATAGACTGGATTACAAGAATAGCAACGTCGAGTCATAAGAAGATTAAAAAAAGTTGGATGTCTTGGTTGAGTGGGAGGATCATTCAAGAAATGTTGTGGCTGCTGATGAACATGAGTGTGTTGGAGATGGAAAAGAATTTAAGAGAGGACAGAAAGTTTGAATGCACTGGAGGAGAAAATACTATTATGGTATAACTTTAGAAACTGATTTAGTCAAAGCTATGGGTGAGAGCAGCGACGGTGATGACAATTTGTCTCTCAGTGTTTTTAGAAATGAAAGACAGGAAAGTGATCAGAGTGTAAGTTTATCAAAAGGAGAATTTACAGACTGTTAGTGAATGTGATGAACATTTGCATCTCAATGGTCATGACGAAAAGGCTCCTGACACAGATGAAAACTTGGCATTATCAGCTGTGATGGAAAATACACAATTGGGAGGAACTGTGAATGTACATTCTGAGAGTACTAATGATGATAATGATGATGATGATGAAAATGTGCCTCTCAGCAGTCTTGGAAAGAAGCTGCCTGCAAATGAAGCGGACTTGCCATTATCACTTTCTCAAAAAAAAAAAAATAAATAAATAAAACATACAACCTAAAGGGTCTAACAACAGTGACAGTGAAAATGGAGCAAGTGTATCAACCTTCTCTGACAGTGATGCAGTTCCTTCCTATATCCAAACCTGCGAAGTATCAGATTGTAAGAAGGAAGTATTTAGTTCGTGCCACATTCGTCATTGCCTGTTGTGTTACAACCATTTTATATACATGGGACCATGTAAAAATGATCATAAGATTAAAGCAGTCAAACTCTTAGGCAAAAAGAGGAAATTATCTGCTGAGTCTCAGCAACAGAAGGTAAACCTGCAAACTACTCCAGTACAGGGCATACCTGAAGAGTTTCCTGTGGAAGGATAAGAAAGAGGGGAGGGAGCACTGTCTCGCAAAATGAAAAGAGAAAATAAGGAAAAGAAAGCACATGAAAATAGACTACAAGGTAATGAATGTATGAGTCCTAGAATTGGAAAAACTATTCACGCAAGAAATGTTCTAAAACCTAGGTGCAATGGAGTAACATGCAGTAAATCTGGTAAAGAATGTTACATTTTCAGATGAAGAAAGGGAGGACATTGTTCTGGCTTATTATGAGACCAACAGTTTGTAATGGCAAAGAGAATACATAACTCGGTTAGTGAAAGGAACTGCAGTAAAGCAGAGAACTGTGAAAAATCATGACTCAAGAAGTGCAGTCTTTTCCTTGTCAAAGAATGGGCAGCCTGTTCCTGTTTGTAAAACAATGTTACTTAATACTCTTAACATATCAGAAACGACTCTACGAACAGCCATGCAGAAAAAGTTGCCCTCAGGTACTGTCGAGAAAGATGGGAGAGGAGGTAGACCGGACCATATTCAGGAAGAAGCAGAGAAGAGATGCAATCACTGAACATATAAACAGATTTCCAAGAATGGAATCTCACTACTGTCGAAAACAATCTAAGCGAGACTATTTACACCCAGATCTTAATAAGAAGAAACTGTATGACATGTTCGCTGATGTATGTGCACCAAGGGGGATATCAGCAAGCTACACCACCTACTGTGACGTTCTGAAGTCCCAGAATATTGCATTTCATAACCACCAAAAAGACCAATGTAAAATCTGTGAAACCTATTGAAAGGGAAACAGTAAAAAAAAAAAAAAAAAAAAAAAAAAAAAACTTTTGGATCTGTATAAAGAATATATTAAGGCGAAAGATGCAGTAAGGAAGAAAAAGAAGCAAGTATAACACAGATACAAATTTTGCTGTGTCAACATTCGACTTCCAACAAGTTATTTACTTGCTCAAGACAAATGATAACCAATTATTTTACAAGCGGAGACTGTCAAACTATAATTTCACTATTTATGAACTGGAATATAAGGTTTGCCATTGTTTTGCATGGCATGAAGGTCAGGGGAAAAGAGGATCATCCGAAATCTCCACTTGCTTAGGAAAATACCTGGAAAATTTGAACACTGCCGGGATCCGAGATGTGGTGTTTTTTTGCAGACGGATGTCCTGGGCAAAACAAGAATTCTGTTGTCACAGCTATGCTTTTACACTCAGTATGTTGCTTGGAAAACAATGAAAGGATCAAGCTACTATTTTTTGAGCCCTATCATGGACGAAACGAGGGAGACTGAACACAGTGCCATTAACACTGCCCTTGACAGTGCTGGTGATTTGTTTGTATCTTCCCAACGAATCCCAATTTTCCGACTTGTTAGAAGAAAGAACTCTTACTCTGTGCATACACTCCAAACCTCTGAGTTCCTAGACTACAAGACATTGACAAACGATTTTCGTATACTGTCAGTCAGAGTTGATGATCAAGGACATTCTGTTGACTCAAGTGCGGGAGGTAATGGTACAGAAGACTGACAAGGATAAGATCTTCTCCAGAACAAGTCACCAGATGGAGTTCTTCGGATCCATCACTTTGAAACAACGACTGCTGTCTGCACTTGACTGCAAACTGCCACTAAAACTGCACCCCAAACCACCAAAGGTTGCCAAAGATAAGTATGATGATTTGCTGTCACTTTGCCATGGTTCCTTACCAGTGGTCAGAGTATCAGAATGTCAACTTTTAACAATCTCTGCCTCACTGAAGTTAACTTCTTTAGGGAGAATATCTTAACAATGAAGGTTTTTGTTCTGCTTGTTGAGTAGTATCACTCTCAGTTTAGGTGACGCCCGAGTAATTGTTAAAACTGGATCCCCCATTATTTCACAAAGTACGTGAATGTGCAGTACCAGAGCAATGATGCCTTATATCAGGTAGAAATATCAAAGAGTGTCACTTGGCCTGAATGCTTGAAAACAAAGTTCCCATATTTTTTCTTAATTTTAATGTTACTTCTACTTTGTAATAGAGATATAATTTGTGTTAATTTCACAACAAAATTCCATGGAGCTTTCATAAAGAGATAAATAGGCGCATCTGAGGCGTAACTAAAGTTTTCACCAATGCCAATTAGTGTAACAATTGATATATATTTTCATTGTACATAAGGAGTTGATGTCAATATTGATTTTCAGTATAAGGTCTCGTTTTTTTCGTTTTTTGTATTCTATAACATTTTTTTTTCTTCCCCCTTGAGATTAGAGTTACCTGCAGTCATTATAAAACACATTTACTGTGATTTATAGCAATAAACCAAGATTACTTTTGGGCGTAACTCAGTGATTACCTAATGTATGTAGTGTTGTGCTGAGTCTATCATAAAGAGACGAATAGACATATCTGAGGCGTAACTAAGGTTTCCCCATCCGTGAAAAGTTTTTTCACGAGACGAATGGGCGTATCATTTTCAGCTCCAGCAAACCTCCCTGAAACCTCATTCATGACAAAAATCCTCTTACTCCCCCAAAATCACAACCTTCCAGCTGTCCATAGATGTGAAAAAGGTGAACATATCTTTAAAAATAAACGGTTGATGGACACATTTCTTTAAAAAGTTTAATTAGCTCTCCTGAAAAATCAGTAAAACTGAGATACTCGCATTGGACTTGGTAGTGACGAAGTGATGAATGACGGAAGTGAGGACAGCCAAATAAGGAAGCTTTTCTGGCTATCACTTGAGGAATATGATACCGATAAAGACCCTGAAAACAAGTGATAAATTACGGAAGTGAGGATAGCCAACTGAGGTGACTCTTGTGCCTCTGCCAGGTAGCACAGTACAACATTTATCTTCATAAGGACAACATTACATCAGTTTTTGGCAGGAAGTTAACACATATAGCATGGTAAATAAAATATATCCCATTGTCCTGTATTTGCTTTTGTATTGAAGGCCATTAATCAGGTACCCAGGGAACTGTATCATTCGTTTCGTTTTTAAAGACTCCAACATGCATGCATGCGTCGGCCTTGATCAACTAATGGTGGCTGTCCATGCAGCTCGATCTCTGGCAGCTTCCTAATTCAGTCCCTTTTCTCTGACGACACGCTTAATGACTTCATCCCAGGTCTTTTTCGGTCTACCTCTCGCAGCCCCACCTCCAATATTAATGCTTCTCACTTTCTGCACCCAGTTATCATCCCCCATCCTCTCAACATGCCCAAACCATCTCAGTCTACCCCTCCTCATCACAACACCAATAAACTCCAGTCCCATCCTACCTCTTAACTCTTCCATCGTAAACCCAGCCCCCCCAGGCCTCACACTCAGGGACGCACTGTACATCCACCTAATCATTGTCATTTCTGTACATTTGAGCCTGCGAATATCCTCTTCCTTTACTGCCCAGGTCTCACCACCATACAGCATTACATTCCTAACACATGTATTTTCAGCATGATTTATATATTACAAAATCAGGTGATTTGGCTGTCACAAGATATACTATGTCACTGATACTATGGCTAACTCTTTTTTTTATATATATGATCATTGACAGAAAGTGAGTCAGACAACCATATTTTCAGTGACATCTCGTAACATCTCTTTCATTGCTAAATTCTGTATATTGCACCTTCATTTCCTCTAGTCAATGCAATCTGTGTCAGTATTAAAAAGACAACATGCTGGAGAATATTAAAGACTACTCTGCTACATAAATCGCTAAGGTGATACGAAAGCACATCAGCGAACGAGAATACGACCCATGTGACTAGCGATGATTGTGGGTTTGTGAAGGGAATGGGAAGGGGGAAGGGGTTAGTCGGTACGGCAGCGTAAGGCAACACACACACACACACACACACACACACACACACACACACACACACACACACACACACACACACACACACACACACACACACACACACACACACATAATCTATACAATTCAGCTATATTCTGTTTTCTGCTTCGCCTGCTGTGTCTTTTCCAAATCTCTTCTCCTCACTAACCGCCCCATCTATATCTATATCTATATCTATATCTGTATATATATCTATCTATCTATCTATCTATCTAGAGAGAGAGAGAGAGAGAGAGAGAGAGAGAGAGAAACTATACCACCCAGTTAAAAAAAAAGCAAATACAACATTAACATTTACTCTATCACATGCTGTTTCTTCTCCAAACCTCATCTCTTCACACTAACCACCCTATAGAATATGAGAAGCGAAAAAATAAAGAAAGGAAGGGGTGTGTTCACGCTGGAGGTTTGGTAAACAACGGGTTAACCCCTTCACGGTGGGAACAACTCCAAAAGCCAATTCCATCTGACGCCTAGTAGCTATATTCAGCTGAGAGGGGAACATAGGAGCTTGAGAGTATAAAAAATATAGAACAATAGGTGTAACGCATGAATAGAGATCATTGGAACGAGAAAAGTGTATGTGAGTAAGGTGGAGGAAGGGAGGGAGGAGGGGGAGGCCAAGAATGAGATGGAAGGATGGAGAGGTATAAGAGAGAGGGGGGGTGTGAGCTGGGAGCAGGAAAGTGAAATGGCGGGGAACAGGGCGACATGGTGGCGATTTGTTTGTGGCCACCCTTCACGGGATTAAGGAGTCTGGCAATAGACAGATAGACAGAACCCGGAAAATGAAGAGAGAGAGAGTAGAGAGAGAAGAGAATAAGTGGATTTTGGGATGAACACGAGAGAAAAAGAATCAGTGTTCGTATCCTCGTCGGTAAAGGAAGCTCCCTAGCACCTCGTCCTTAGCGATTTAGTTTTTTGATACGGTTGGCTAATATAAATTTTTGTATGTTGTTTATGCTGAAAATGATGGTGATGGAATTATTTAAATGACACAGAACATGGTAGTAAGGTTTAATCTGCAAAATAAATCGCTTAGGAAGAGGTGTTACGGAACTTCCCAGGAAACAGGAGAAAGAGCTAGGGAGAGGGAAAGGTGGGTGAAAATATGATGGGAAGGATTATATGCTGTGAGGGAGAGGCGAAGGGGAGCACAGAGCACAGAGCGAGGATACGAGGCTGGGGAAGAGAGGAAGGAAAAGGTTTATGGAAAAAAATGTCATAAAAAAAAAAAAACTATGATGGTGAAAGGGTGAGGGAAAACAGGAAGGAAAAATGCGCCTGAGAAAGCATATGAATAATATTTTAAGGAAAGGTGTCAATGAGTCACTTGAAAAAATTGAAAGGAAGATGTGCATGAAGAGCAAAAAAAAAAAAAAAAAACTATGCATGACGATGAAAGGATCAGAAACGCGCGGGGGAAAAGAGGAAGGAAAAAGACCTTTGAGAAAGCCTAGGATAAGAATTTTGAGGTCAGGCGTGTATTAGGAATTTAAAAAATGAAGAAAGGTGTGAATAAAGCGCCGAAAAAAAAAAAAAAAACTATATAGGAAGATGAGATGCTAAAAACGCGTAGGGGAAACGAGAGGCAGGAAAAAGACCTCTGAGAAAGCCCATAAAAGAAAAAAAAATGGGGGAGGAAGGTGTGAATGAGGCACTAAAATAAAGCAAGGTGTGCATGAAGCACCGAAAAAAAAAAATGAAGTTAGAAAGGTAAATAAGAAAATGCCTCTGAAAAGGTATCCGGTGAAATATCTCTAAAGGAAGACTGATTTTAAACAGGAGGCTTTATTTAGGTGAAAGGAGAAGGAGAGAAGGAGAAGAAAAAAGGCTGATGAAAAATTATACCCTTAAAGGAAAGGGAAGTGCTGAGAGACAGAAAGGAATGGAGTGAGGAACAGGCTACTTGAGAGACATGAAAAAAGCCCTAAAGAAACGCTCTGATGCTGTAGAAGTTCAAAGGAAAAAATTGGGAGTGAAAAAAGCCTCTTAAAAAAAATAAATAGTAAAAAGTTGAAAGATGTGGATGAGCCGATGAGTCTGAACAAAAAAGGGGAAAGAAAAAAGTGGCTTGCATTTAATGTATGAGTAAAAAGGTCGAGGGAAGGTGTGAATGAAATGGTGAAAAACTGGAGCTAAAGAGGTGAAAGACAGGCCGGTGAAAAATACTAAAAAAAAGATTGAAGCAAGGTGCATTGCCACGAAACTGAAACATAAGGAGAGAGAGAGAGAGAGAGAGAGACTAATGCAGCTAACAAGGAGAAGGGAGTTGGTGAGGAGGAAGAAAGGAGGTCTAGACAGGAGATGAAAATGGGTGAGGAGGAGAGAACACTGAGTGGAAAGGAAAAGGGGTTTTTATGAGAGAAAAGCTGAGTGAAAGACAAGATGTTTACTGTGGAGGGAGGTCACTTGAGTGGAGGGGGAAGAGCACTGGAAACAAGTACTGTACTGCACGTGTATGAAGAACAGAGCAGTATCTATGAGGCCTGATGACAAGGAGAGGAGATAGTTGAGGAAGGATATACTCTTTGTCTAACGCAAGAAAGCCTTGGTTTAATCACGCTTGTTCTAATGCTGTCCGCAACAAGGAGAGGGCCTACAAAAGGTACCGGAGCCAACCCACCCCTGAATCACATCATCTTTACGTTTCTGCCCGGAATCGTGCTAAGTCCGTTCTTCGCTCTGCAAAAAATAATTTAATCCGTACCAAATGCTCTCAACTCTTCAACTCGAATTCTTCCCGCTCCTTCTGGCACCTTGCCAGAAATCTTTCTAACAACTTTACCTCATCATCCTTCCCTCCTCTTTTCTACTCTGATGGTTCTGTAGCTATTTCTTCTGCTGATAAAGCGGATCTCTTCGCTGAGACTTTCTCCTCCAATTCCACCTTAGACGATTCCGGTGCTGTTACTCCATCATTTCCCCCCTCTGACTAACTCATGGCTGACATTAAAATTTCTTCAGCTGATGTATTTTCTGCCATCACAGGCCTCAGTACTAACAAGGCATATGGGCCTGATGGAGTCCCTCCTGTTGTTCTCAAGAACTGTGCTTCTGTGCTTCCAGCCTGCTTAGGTAAACTCTTTCGCCTTTGTCTTTCAACTTGTACCTTTCCTTCTTGCTGGAAGTTTGCTCTCATTCAGCCAGTCCCAAAGAAGGGTGACCACTCCCAACCCTCCAACTATCGTCCAATTGCTTTAACATCCTGTATTTCAAAAGTTTTCGAGTCAATTCTCAATAGAAAAATTTTAAAGCATCATTCCTATCACAACCTTCTTTCTGATCGTCAGTATGAGTTCCGTCAGGGATGCTCCACTGGCGATCTTCTCACCTACCTTTCAGACTTCTGGTCATCCTCCTTTCGGGACTTTGGCGAAAGCATTGCCATTGCACTTGACATCTCAAAGACATTCGATTGAGTCTGGCATAAATCTTTAATTTCCAAACTGCCCTTTTACTTCCTTCTATCTGTGCCTTCATCGCTAGCTTCCTTTCTGGTCGTTCTATACCCGCCGTTGTAGACGGCCATCGTTCTTCTAGATCTATCAAGAGTGGTGTTCCTCAAGGCTCTGTCCTATCACCAACTCTCTTCCTTTTATTCATCAATGACCTTCTAAGCTGTACATCTAACCCTATCCACTCGTACGCTGATGACTCCACCCTTCACCTTTCCATTCGGTTCCCGCAACGCCCATCTCAACAGTTACTACAACAAACAAGGGATGAGGCTATGGCACACCTAATGTCTGACTTGGCTCGTATCTCTGACTGGGGTTAAAATAATCTGGTTCTTTTTAATGCATCTAAAACTCAGTTCTTACACCTATCAACCCGAAAAAATCTTCCACAGGTATACCCACTTATGTTTAATAATATTCAGCTTAATCCTGCATCATCCTTGAACATGCTTGGGGTTTCATTTACCCGGGATTTATCTTGGAATGATCAAATTACATCTCTTGTAAAATCTGCTTCCAAGAGATTGGGTGTGCTAAGCCGACTCCGTTCTTTCTTTACCCCTGCACAATTGTTGACTCTATACAGGGGTTTTATCCGCCCCTGTGTGGAGTGCAACTCTGATGTGTGGGGAGACTCCCCACATACAGCTCTTCTCAATAGGGTGGAGTCAAAGACTTTTCGTCTCATTAACTCTCCTCCTCTTACTTACTCCCTTCAACCTGTCTCTTCACCACACTGTTGTGTCTTCATCTCTTTTCTATCGCTACTTTAATGGTCACTGCTCCTCTGAACTGTCTGCATGCTTTCCTCCGCCTCTACGACGGACGCGTAACACCCGTCTAGCAACAAACTCTCATCCCTTTTCTGTCCAACTCTCTAATGCAAGGGTTAACCATTACTCCCAGTCCTTCATTTACGCAACAGGTCAACTCTGGAACTGTCTCCCTCTGTCTGTATTTCCTGCTGCCTATGATCTCCAGTCTTTCAAACGCAGTTTGTCCAGGCATCTCGAAATGATCGGACCTTGAATTTGGCTCTCTCTTTGTACTTTGTTTTTCTCTTGGAGGGAACTGTTATTGCGGCCTCATGGCCTTTGGTTCCTTATTCCTCGCATTAAAAAAAAAAATGAATGAATGAATGAAAGAATGGATGAATGAATGAAGGGTTGAATATGTTAGTAAATAAAGGTGAAAAGCGAAAAAGGAAGAGGAGAATAGAGAACAAGCGAAAATGAAGAATCTATCTAAAATGAAGAATCTATCTATCTATCTATTGCCAGACACCTTAATCCCGTAAGGGGTGGCAACAAACAGATCGCCTCCATGTCGCCCTGTCCCCCGCCATTTCACTGCCCTGCTCCAAGCTCACACCCCCTCTTTCATATACTTATCCACTCCTCCCTCCATCTCATCCTTAGCCTCCCCCTCCCTCTCCCCCCTCCATCTCACTCACATACACACCCCTCGTCAGTCTCTCACTCTCCATCCTCTCCACATGGCAAACCACCTCAATGTGTCTCTCCTAACGTTTCCTATCACACCCACATCCACACCACAACGCTCCTTCACATCCTCATTTGTCAGTCTCTCTCCATTTGACTTCGCAGGCTCCTCTCAAATAATTCATTTCCACTTCTTGCACTCTTGACTTGTGTCTCTCCAACAAGGTCCAAGTTTCACTTTCATACTTTACAGCTGGTATCACAGTACTGTCATGTAACTTTTTCACTTCCATGCTCACTTCCCTGTTTCTTAACATTACTTTCAAGGAACCAGCAACCATTCTTCCTTGTTGTACCCTTTCAAGCACTTCACCCTCTACACTTCCCTCCTTACTCATCACACTACCCAAGTACTTAAACGCACTTACATTTTCCATTTCCTCCTCATCAAACCTCACTGGACATTCACTGACTTCACCTCTCTCGAAGACCTTAACTTTACTCTTCCCTACATTCACCTTTAGATTCCGTTTTTACACACTCTCCCAAACTCATCCACCAAGCCTTGCAGCTCCCCTTCGTCTTCACTCAACAACACAGTATCATCACAACACAGTATAAAGATGAGGGTAGGATTAAAGACAATTTATGATGGCAGGAATGTAAATTAAGGAGAGAGAGAGAGAGAGAGAGAGAGAGAAATAGCTCACTGGGAATTCTTGTGAAGTGCCAGTCATCACCTGAGTCCAGCCCTTCTGTTGCTGTGGATATTTTTGTCGCCTTTTCCATCTTATTCCATAGCTTTGTCTATTTTCTTTTCCTTTCAGATTTTTTTTTTCCATTTCTAGGTCTTTGATTTTCCCCATTCTCTCTCTCTCTCTCTCTCTCTCTCTCTCTCTCTCTCTCTCTCTCTCTCTCTCTCTCTCTCTCTCTCTCTCTCTCTCTCTCTCTCTCTCTCTCTCTCTCTCTCTCTCTCTCTCTCTCTCTCTCTCTCTCTCTCTCTCCTCATATGCGTCTACGTTGCCCTCCTCTTCTGAAACCTCTGCAAGTAAACAGGAAGTCTTTCTGTTAAATATAACTCTCTTTTCCTCGCCTCTCTTCTCTGTCCATCTTTCCTTTCCTTTCCTCTCCTCCTCTGTTCTTCATACTTTGTGCCTCTGCTCTCCCCTCTCTCCTCTCCCCTCCTCCTCCTCCTCTCTCTCTCTCTCTCTCTCTCTCTCTGTCTCTCTCTCCCAGCCATCGATGCAGCCATACATGTCTACCATCATCACCAAGTTCTTTTAAATGATAGTCTTGTTTTTCACCCATGGAGGTTATTCAGGACTCTCCCAGCCGCCCAAATGCCCATCATCAGCCCATTTTTCATCCTAATGGAGCGACGGGAAATGCGAGTTACACAAGAATAGTAACAGGTAAATATATTACCTGTTCTTTAAGACCCAGTTATTACGCAGGTCTGTTCTTTTAGTAATTCGATTTCACTGATTTAAAAAGGAAAATCTAGATGTTAAGCCTGGTTTCTTTGTTTTCGGCATTCTAGTTAGGAAAGTACCCGTAAGATCTTGTTATTTACCACTTCCTACTGTCTTGCTCCTGCTTCTGGTCCTTCTTATTCTTCATCTAGTTTCTTCTTCCTCTTCCTTCTTTCTTTTTTTCATTCATTCTTTCTTCCTTCACCAGCACACAACTCCTCGGCACACGGCCCAACAAAACAGCTGCTCCCTCTCCCACAGAAAATTTCTTGAAGCCTCTTAGATCCCACCATTTTTCCTCGTCCTGCCTTCCCCGCCCGACCCTCTTTCTAATCGATGGCAATTCTATTTGGTCACAGATAATTCACTTTCGTCTCTCACGGCCAATTCCAAGGTATTTCACTGAACCATACCACGTTGAGTACACCGCTTCCCATCCAATCAGCGAAGTTAAGCAACGTTGGGTCTGGTTAGTACTTGGATGGGTGACCGCCTGGGAACACCAGATGCTGTTGGCATCCCTACTTGTCAAGTGGGTTTGGTGGAGGATTAGTGCCCCTCCCTGTAAAACAATTAACTCTAAGCCCTTGGCCACCCCGATTGGGATACATGGCATCTGGCAATGAATGAATGAAACTTTCTTGACACTAAAAAATACGGTGAATGTATCGTGAAAATACTGTGTTTCTTTTAAGGTGCAGCAAAAGACTCATTGGTACTTTCTACTTTTCTTGGTATACGATAAGATAGGCCTAAAATTAGTAGGCATAAACCTTAAATCGCCAAGTCTCGTGCAAACCCCTGATTACTGACGGTCATTTATGGAACGCCTGTGGTTATTACGTATAGTCAGCCTGCATCCCATACTAGAGAAAGCAGTCAGCAACCACGTAGGAAAGCCAGAAAAGTTCCATCAGCGTCAAAAACTGAAAAAAAATAAATCATCAGAAATTTGGGGTCTGCATTCCACCTGGCGATTTAAGGTGTAAGCATGCGACCTAAGATCTCAATTCTGTATGGTAATTTCGTGACGTGATCATAAGGAGTTAGTTATGACTGTGGCTGGTAGACTTCTCGGTTAAGAAGCTCCGTAAGACCTTTTCCTAAGTGATTTATTTTGCTTATTACACCGTGCTGTCCTCGTCTGTGTTCCATAAATCCTTTCAATATCGCCATACTCAGCGTAAATAACATTCAAATGGATATTTTAACCACTCATATCCAAAAATAAATAACTAAGGAAGAGGTGTTAGGGAGCTTCCTTACCCGACAAGAATTAGAATCTGTGAAATCTATAAGACAAGGATAGCAAAGCAGTGAGGTTCCCCTATCCAACCATCCCTCCACCAGAAGCAGGCAGGAAAAAGTAAGGATTACCATTCAGCACAGAAAATCCGCTGGGAAAAATGAAAGGGAAATCCTGTATCGAAATCCAGTGACTAATCTCCATCATCCATTGGCTTTATGATAGTCAGGTGTGTGAATAAATCCCTCCAATCCTCTGATGCTTTTTATATTTTTCCTATCTCCAAACGATGTCATTCACTCTAGAACACACTTTTCGAACGGGCGATATTGGCCATGATCTTCACTAACTAATTCTTTGCCAGATGTCCTCCCTAAAGCGAACGGAAATGGTGTAGTGGGGCAG
>NC_137034.1:24144494-24155126 GCF_032717465.1 Coenobita brevimanus
TTGGAAATATCGTATTAGTAGTAGCAGCAATAGTAGGAGCAGTAGTGGTAATAGTAGCAACAGCAGCAGCAGCAGTAGTAGTAGTAGTAGTGTCATCGTTGTTGTTGTTTTTGTTGTTGTGGCAGTCTGGGGTCAACTGCGGGTCACCTGGGCATCGCTGACCCTCTAATTACGGCAGGTTAATCAGTTTCATCCAGTGACCTATATTTATATATAAACCCTTTCAGCCTGATTGCGTATTTTCCACCAAACTTTTGCCATCTCCTTATATATAATTTTCCTCGGGCCAGGAAGGAGGGTTTTCAGGAAACGATTAGGGAAACCTGGGTCTAACCCCTTCGATCCCCCCCCTCAAAAAAAAAAATACAATAATGATGATAATAATAACAATCATCATCATCATCATCATCATCATCATCATCATCATCATCATCATCATCATTATAATAATAATAATAATAATAATAATAATAATAATAATAATAATAATTATAATGATGCGAAGGCTGCAGTGCGTGTGGATGGTGAACTAAGTGAATTTTTCTCTTCGAAAGTTGGGTTGAAACAGGGATGTGTCATGTCTCCATAGCTGTTCAATCTGTACATGGATGGGGTAATAAAAATGAGGTACAAGGTAGGGTAGTGAATGTTGGAGTGGCCCTGGTGAGAGAGGATAGTGTTTGGAAACTCCCTGTACTGTTCTTTGCAGATGATACCGTGTTGTTGAGTGAAGACGAAGGAGAGCTGCAAGGCTTGGTGGATGAGTTTGAGAGAGTGTGTAAGAAACGGAATCTAAAGGTGAATGTAGGGAAGAGTAAAGTGATGGTCTTTGAGAGAGGTGAAGTCAGTGAATGTACAGCGAGGTTGGATGGTGAGGAATTGGAAAATGTGAGTACGTTTAAGTACTTGGGTAGTGTGATGAGTAAGGATGGAGGTTTGGAGGGTGAAGTGCTTGAAAGGGTACAGCAGGGAGGAAAGGTTGCTAGTTCTTTGAAAGCAGTGATAAGAAACAGGGAAATGAGCATGGAAGTGAAAAAGTTACTACATGACAGTATTGTGATACCAACTCTAACGTACGGAAGTGAAGCGTGGACGTTGTTGGAAGGACACAAGTCAAGAGTGAGAGCCGTGGAAATGAGTTATTTAAGAGGAGCCTGTGGAGTCACATGGAGAGACAGGCTGACGAATGAGGATATAAAGGAGCGTTGTGGTGTTGATGTGGAATGTGATAGGAAGCGTTATGAGGAACACACTGAATGTGGTTTGGCCATGTGGAGAGGATAGAGGGTGAAAGACTGACGAAGAGAGTGTATGTGAGTGAGGTGGAGGGGGAAAGAGGGAGGAGGCCGAGGATGAGATGGAGAGATGGGGTGGAGAGGTATATGAGAGAGGGGGGTGTGAGTTGGGAGCAGGGGAGTGAAATGGCGGGGGACAGGGCGACTTGGAGGCGATTTGTTTGTGGCCACCCCAAACGGGATTGAGGCGTCTGGCAATAGATAGATAGATAGATCATCATCATCATCATCATAATCGTAATAAAAACAGTAAATAATAATAATAAAAATAATAAATATAATAATTATAATAATAATAATAGGGCTCTATCCCAAGATGAACCAAATCGCCGGATAGCGCTACTGACATGGAAATATTAGGCTATGGGACTGATAAAGTTGAAGTGCCACCAAGGGACTGATCATGGAAACTCTGTACTTTCATTTCTTTGTATTGTATCGTTCATAAAGGCCCCAGTATGCTTCTATGCCTTGGCCTTGGTCACCTAGTGACAGCTTTCCACGCTGCTCGATCTCTGGCAACCTCCTCTATTCAGTCCCTCATCTTTGAGACGGAATAAAATAAATAAATGAATAAATAAGTAGCCCACTCTTACGTACCCTGTCTAAGGCCCTTACTATCGTCAGTTAAGGAGGCTCCCAGATAGTGTAAGTAGTAGAAGTTTGGGTAATTAAGCTTTCAGTCTATCTGCTCGTACTTATAATAGTTGTAGTAGTAACAGTAGTAAAGGTAGGACAGTAGTAGTAGTAGTAGTTGTTGTTGTTGTTGTTTTTGACACAGTAATAATGATAATAACAACAATATTCTTCCCGAACCTTCAGTATGTCTTAGGGTTTCTTGTCACTCTTTCTTAGGCGTTGCGATGCGATCCTGTCTTTCTTTAGGTTGCTCTCGCCGCTGCCAGACAATTTTTTTCGGCACAGAAGAGTGCCGTGGCAGGGAAAGGGTTGATAAAGGAGGTGTTTTGCTACTCCGGTTCCAGAAGCCTCTCCAGAGCTGAGTGAAATAGTCTGATGTGAGAGTAACTTTTATATAACATCGTTATGGTGACTGAATTAATTATATTTATTTTTAATTACTATTGTTGTTGCTGGTATTATTATTATTATTATTATTATTACTGCTACAAAAACAGCTACTACTACTACTACTACTATAACTACTACTCCTACTACTACTTTTACTACCACTACTACTACCGCTACTATTACTCCAACTATTACTACAGCTACTGCTACCAGTATTACTACTGTTACTGTTGTTATAATTATTACTACCGGTATTAATACTACTGGAAAAACAACAACTACTACTACTTTCACTACTACTACTAACTATTATCATTGTTATTTTCTTTACCATTGTCATTATTATTTACAGATGATCTACACAGAACGTACCAGCAACAGGAAGCGCTGTTGTCTGCCCAGCTGGATTCTAGTGAGTACAGTTCACATTGATAATTTACTGCCAACCATATCATTACAACCAAGAGGAGGAAAATGTGGTCAGGCTCCCTCCTCTTGACGGTAATCACTAAAGCATGATATGAAACACGTCAGGATTTTCTACACTGCTGCTATTACACTCTGCAATGTGGGGTGCGGGTTGACCACAGCTGTACCTCTTTCACTTCAGCTTAGCGCATTTTCTTCCTTTTCTAGCTTATGGCACGAAACTCAGTGGCAGAAAAAGACAGTTCTGTAGATCTACATCCTTTCCATAGCACTTCATGACTAGCATCATAGTCTAATGTTAATCTCTTGCTAAACTCGGACATCTATGGAAGGAGATGAACACAAGACTCTTATGCTAGTCACGAGGAAGTGCGATGGAACGGATGTAGGGCTGCATTATTGTCATATTCTGCCACCGAACTGAGACAAGAGATGACCACTAAACTTTGGTGCTAGTCACGAGGAAGTGCAATGAAAAGGATGCAGGGCCATGAATACCGCACAGACAACGCCAATAATAGTGATAGCATTGGTGATGACGATTATGGCGATGATGATGATGACGATTATGGTGATGATGATGACGATTATGGCGATGATGACGATTATGATGATGATGATGACGATTATGGTGATGATGATGACGATTATGGTGATGATGACGATTATGATGATGACGATTATGGCGATGATGACAATTATGGTGATGATGACGATTATGGTGATGATGACGATTATGGCGATGACGATTATGATGATGATGATGATGATGATGATGATGACGATTATGGTGATGATGATGATGACGATTATGGTGATGATGATGATGACGATTATGGTGATGATGATGATGACGATTATGGTGATGACGATTATGGTGATGATAATGATGACGATTATGGTGATGATGATGATGACGATTATGGTGATGATGATGATGACGATTATAGTGATGATGACGATTATGGCGATGACGATTATGGTGATGACGATGATGACGATTATGGCGATGACGATGACGACTGTGACGATGAGGATACAGCCACGTCCGCATCAAACCCCAGTGCACCTTGTCCAGCCTCATTATATAAATTAATTGGGGCATGGAGGGGGCAATTACCAGGTGGCCTCGTAATTATCAACAAGGAGATCAACCGGAGTACCCTAACACCATGGATTTTTGGCGGTGGGGGAGGGGAGATGAATGAGGAGGGGAGGAGATGCGTAGGAGGGAAGGGGAAGGGGAGGGGAGAGATGAAATGGAAGGGGAGGAGATGCGTAGGAGGGAAGGGAGGAGGGGGAGGAGGAGTGAGGAAGAGGGGAGAGGTGCGGGAGGGAGGAAGGTTCGTGTAAAAGAAGAAATGGAAGGGGAGGGGAGATGAAAGGGTAGGGGTCGGGAAAACGGAGGAAAGGAGAAAGAACGGGAGGGAGATGAAGGGGGAGGTAAAAGAAGATAAATATGTGAGAATGGGAGAGGAGAAGGGGTGATAAAGTTATGTTAAAGAGAGGAAGAGGAGGGGAAGGGAGGCCAGAGGAGTTGAGGAAAGGGAAGGGTAAGGGAGAGGAGGGGTGGGGACGAGAGGGGAAAGAGGAAAAAGAGGGAGGGAGAGGTAAGAGGGAGGGGAACGGGAGGGATGAACTAACTGTATGAAAGGTGGGAGAAGGAAAAGACGAGTGGAGGGAAAAAAAGGGAAAAGGGAGAGGAGAGGAGGGTGATGTAACAGGTGGAGAGAGAAGGGAAAAGAGAGGAGGGGGTGTAGGGGGAGGAGAGGAGGGGGTAGTAGAGGGGGGTCAGTGGGATGCAGGTAATGGCGTCGTAAATAGCGGTCACGCCGTAAAAGTAGCGAATCTGGACACTGTTTTGCCTTGCAGGGTCATTTTTGCTATTAGCGCTGGTAGGGAATAATAATGCTAATATTAATAATAATAATAGTACTACTGCTGCTACTAAATAATAATGATACTACTACTACTACTCCTACTACTACTACTACTACTACTACTAATAATAATAATAATAATAATAATAATTTTGCAATGTTTTCGCGTTGTTTGATGGTTCGTGTTGCGTCTCCCTGAATCCTATTTTGTAGTGATGATTTCTAAGTAGGCGGCAATATCCTTTGTTGTGGTGGTGTCAGTTGTGATGTAGTTGCTTGACTTCGGATTCCGGAATTTCGTCTCCCCAGAGCTTTCTTCAGCAAAGTGATGATCTTACGAGGGTTGTAGTGCTGTAGGAATGGTTAGCAGTGGTCGGTGAGGAAGCTAATATACCTGGGTGGTGAATCAGAGGTGAGGCAAAATTAGGCTGCTGCCCACTGATTGGCTGTTGGGTTCCGGTGGCTGGTAACGTCATCTGTGTCCTGGCTTGCTACTTGGTACGCTTGTAAATCTTGGCCTTGGACATTTATGGAAGGGTTAAGAGAGAAACATGACGTGTACATAACAAGCTGGAGGCATTGGCATAAATATTTTCGAATTAATATGCCAGGCGTTCAGACATACATTACCAGAGAGTTTATCTGTAATTTCACACACACACACACACACACACACACACAATTACATTATCACCTCGCTATGCGGACGATAAATATGTCTACCGAACTGGAACGACCAAAAATATAGGAAACTTTTTTTTTTTCATGTAGATTCTGAAAATAATTACTGCTGTTGAGAAGATGAGAGAGAAGTGCATTTTTGTGTAGGAGGGAGGGGGCGAAAAATTCGGTATATTTTCATTTTTTCACCAGTAGCATTAATCATCGCTCAATCTCTCCGACAAGCAGTTTATGTTTTCATTCCTGATTGTTTGTTGGTTTGTTAGCAGGATTTCTCAAAAACTAAAAGAGAGATTTGGACCAAATTTGGTGGGTAAATAGCCCATCTCTCAGGGAACAATCGATTAACTTTTTGGACAGGTGTTTGTTAGTTTGTTTGTCTGTTTGAAGGATTACTAAAAAACTACATGAGCGACTCGGACCTAATTTTGTGGGTAGACAATCCGTGTCCCAGGGAACAATCGATTAACTTCTGGGACCGATCCGCATCGCAGATTATGAATCCGGAAAACATCTTTTTTGTGAAACCCTAATCAGTGATGAGAAAACCGAACCCATTATGAAGAGTGGTTTGGAAATTACGTTGCCCTTGTCGGAGAGATGCGCTCCACTGAGTGCCCCTCTAAGTTTGGTAATAACACGATGAAAAATGATAGAAATGACTATCTGATATCAGAGGCTCCAGTATTACGATTTTTTACATCTTAACTGATGAACGTCGTGTATAATTAAAGATAAGAAAATGCCAACACTTTGATTAGGTTAGGATGTTTAAGGTATGAAAAAGGACTCTCTCTCTCTCTCTCTCTCTCTCTCTCTCTCTCTCTCTCTCTCTCTCTCTCTCCCATGCAGTTTTTTTTTTTTTTTTAATATGCCCTCCTGTCCTCAGAGGGTATAAGACGAAATGCATGAACGATGAGAAATGAAGGTGGGATGAACGAGTCCCGGGCTCGTGGTGTACATACGTGTAGTGTAAGATGTAGCCTACAGCGTACGTGCTGCTTGATGTGTGTATGCCTTATACATACATACGTGCACACATACATACGTACATAAATACATACCGACAGAGAGATACAGACAGACAGACAGACAAACTCACAAATTGACACACACACACACACACACACACACACACACACACACACACACACACACACACACACACACACACACACACGAAAATTCTATTAAACAAGAAGGGAGATAGGAAAAGAGGAGGTAAAGAAAAATCAGAAGGGAAAAGGAAAAAGAGACGAAGCTGAGAAAAAAGGAGAGAAGAAAGACAGCAATAAGGAAGACATAATGAAAGAGATATGTATGTTGAAAGGACAGGAAAATAAAGACACAAGTAAGAAAAGAGGGAAGGAACTGAGGGAAAAAGAGGGATGAGAGGTGAGGGAAAGGAGAGAATTTGGTGGAGGAAAAGAGAGATTTTGGTAGAGGAAAGGAGAGAATTTGGTGGAGGAAAAGAGAGATTTTGGTAGAGGAAAGGAGAGAATTTGGTGGAGGAAAAGAGAGATTTTGGTGGAGGAAAGGAGAGAATTTGGTGGAGGAAGAGAGAGATTTTGGTGGAGGAAAGGAGAGAATTTGGTGGAGGAAAAGAGAGATTTTGGTGGAGGAAAGGAGAGAATTTGGTGGAGGAAAAGAGAGATTTTGGTAGAGGAAAGGAGAGAATTTGGTGGAGGAAAAGAAAAGATTTGGGTAGAGAAAAGGAGAGAATTTGGTTGGAGGAAAAGAGAGATTTTGGTAGTAGGAAAAGTTAGAGATTTTGGTATGTTAGGAAAAGAGAGAATTTAAAGTGGAGGATAGGAGGGAAGTGAGTTGGGAAGGTAAGGGGTGATAATAAGCATCATCCCCGAGGCCTTCTCAGGGAGGCCATCTTGCTAATGAAGGTTTTGATGACAGGTTATTTCCTTTTTCAGTTCCTCAAGAGACTTTTACTTTCCTAGGCCCTTGCCCTACCCTGGCCTCCTGCAAGTGGCTAGGGAGTAGGTAGGCAGTGGTATGGTGTGGTGTGGTGTGGTGTAGTGTGATGTGATGTTGTGTGGTGGAGTGGATGTAAGCAGTGCCAAGGGTTTGAGTGTGGTGGTGTGATGTAGTGTGGTGTGGTTGGGTATAAGAGGGAGGGTTGGAGCATGAATGTATGTTGTTGTTCAGTGCGTGGAGTAGTGTTCTCTGTGCAATACGTAGTGGTGTGGTTGGATTTGGTGTGGTGTGGCTATAGTTTGGTGTGACATGGGCTCTAGTAAAGCACAGGCAATTGATGTGCTATGGTTGGTGTGGTGTGGGTAAGGTGTGGTATGGTTACCTCCGGCCAAGGAAAGTTGGAAAAAGTTATGTAGTCACCTTTGTTTGTTTGTTTGCCCACAAGATATCTGAGAAAGTTATTCATGGATTTTAATGCAATTTTGTTGATATGTGGGTCGTGGGCCAAGGAAGAGTTGATTAAATTACGCTGGTGATCAGAGATGTTTGGTTTAGCGGAGGTATGCGCTCTGTGAGTGCACTTGATTTGTTAAGTGTAATTATGAGTGGAGTGGCGTAGTGTGGTGTGGTAAGGTGTGGTGTAGTGTGGCGTAGTGTGGTGTGGTAAGGTGTAGTATGGTGTGGTATGGCATGTGAGGTGTGGTGTAGTGAAGTTTGACGTGGTGAGGTGGGCTGGTATGGGAGAGTGATACGGTGTGATATGGTGTGGTGTGGTTGGTGTGTTGTGGTGAGGTGGGATGGTGTGGCAGAGTGGCATGATGTGGCTTGATATGGTGTGCTGTGGCTTAGTATGGTATGGTGTGGTGTGGTGCAGGTAGGTATGGTGTGGCGAGGTTTGATATGATGAGATGTAAAGGTATAACAGTGTGGTAGTGTGTGGTGTGGCTAGGAGATCTGATACCTTTTACACATTCCTATAATTCAGTATTTGATTCTTTAAATTTCACACATCCTTATAAATTTCACCCCAGATAACCTCAGAGGCCCACTGAACGATTTTGATTTTCACTATTTTCTGCTCCATAGATCTTGCCATTCCATTAGCAGTCTTGGAGGATTAAGAGAGAGAGAGAGAGAGAGAGAGAGAGAGAGAGAGAGACCTATAATTAGACTCCGAGCTGAGCCTGGAGTAAGTAATGTTGCTTCTTTTGTCAAACTGAAAGACGTAATGTTTTACAGACACTGGTTGTGTGTATGTGTGTGTGCGTGTGTGTGTGTTTGTGAGAGAGAGAGAGAGAGAGAGAGAGAGAGAGAGAGAGAGAGAGAGAGAGAGAGAGAGAGAGAGAGAGAGAGAGAGAGAGAGAGAGAGAGAGAGAGAGAGAGAGAGAGAGAGAGAGAGCATTCACGGAATACTGCTTAACCCCTTCAATGTGGTGACTTACTTATATTTTCCTTCCTTCCATCAAGAAATTGTAGCCAGGAGAGAAGCTTAGTAACGAAGATAGAAAAAAAAAAGAAAAGCTCCATTAACCCTCTCGCCGGATGAGGAAGCTCCCAAACACCTTTTCCTAAGCGATTTATTTTGTTTATTACACCTTACTGTTATTTTCCGTGTTAATAAAATCCTTCCATTATCGCCATACTCAGCATAAATAACGTACAAACGGATATTAACCACTCATATCCAAAAATAAATCGCTAAGGAACAGGTGCTAGGGACCTTCCTTAGTACGCGTCCGTACGTGTGCTGGAACAAGTGTTGGCAACATATAAGCAACACAGTAACGAACAAGCTGCAAACATGTTGGGAACAGCAGCGTCCAGATCATGTTGGCAACATCATGATGAAGTCTCAGCTGCCTGGTATGGACACACTTATCCCATCGCCTCTGCTGCCGGTGTTCCAAGCTGCACTGAAACATGTTTGTATACATCTGTCCAAATACTGCTGCAAACATGTTCCCGAACATGTTGCCAGCTGTGTTGCCAACATATGTTTGAGCACACGTGTGGACGCGCCCTTACCCGACTTGCACAAGAACCAAAAGAAACGGATTGTTAATACTGATCATCATCATCATCATCATTTACATCATCATATCTTTCTCCTCCTCCTCCTCCTCCTCCTCCTCCTCATCATCATCATCATCATCATTTTCAGACCTCCTTTCCTAATACTGACACATTAGCCTTCTCATTGCCGGGATATCTCTCAGAAAATCATCGAAAATTATCAATGTCGATTTTTGGAACATCCGTGTCGCCCAAACTTTCGAAACTGGTCAATATTTTTTTTACATTTCGAATTTCGTTTCCCATATTTTTGTTACTATATATATTTTTGTTATTACTAGAGACACACCAACCAGTCTATCTATCTGTCAATCTATCTATTGCCAGACGCCTCAATCTTGTAAGGAGTGGACACAAGAAAATCGCCTCCATGTCGCCCTGTCCAGTGCGACTTCACTGCCTTGCTCGCAGCTCACATGCCCCTCTCTTATATCTCTCCACTCCATCCCTCTATATCATCCTCGTCCTCCCCCACCCTCTTCCCCCTTCCACCTCACTCTCATACACACTCCTTGTTAGTCTCTCGCTCTCCACACCTATCTATGTATTCATTTTTATCTATTAATATTGTATACAGTATCTCGAAAAAGAAAATGGAGTTGGGGGAAGGTAGACTAATTCAGTTCCTAAATTAGAGTTTGCATATTTTTTTCCTGTTTGCTCTCTCTCTCTCTCTCTCTCTCTCTCTCTTGACCAACCAGACCTACCCCTTTCACCTCATCCCTTCCTTTCCTTTGCAGCCCAGGCACCATATTCACAAACTTTCTTAAGCATTAGTCCTGTACGCGATGACCTAAGCAGTATAGTACATCCTTAGGCCAACTCTTTCAATGCGGTGACGTAATTTTTTTTCTTGCGATCTCTAGGCGAATTTATAAGTTACAAGATATTTTGTGAATACCAGAGGCTAGATAAAGACTTCGTTAGTCATATACTGCTATGCCTTCTTCACTCTAACTTGGTCCAGATTTTCGTCCTTTTGCAGCTTATTTCACGTAGCTCTGTGGCAGAAATAATGCTATGGCTCTACATCCTTCCCATAGCGTTTCTTCGTGACTAGTATCGTATTCTAGTGCCAGTGTCTTACAACTCAGTATTCATGATCGAGAGGCGGCAATTTTAGGCCAGGTTAAGGTAAAAACATTATAGGACACATAATCTGAATAAAATCTTTAATAGTAGCGAGAATACATGCAGACGCCGCCATATCGAAGGGGTTAATGGAACTATTGTAGATTAAGGACTGGCTAGGATCCTTTATGAACACCTCCACCTCGGTATTAGTATTGTTTTCATCTGAGGGAACTGGGACAACT
>NC_137034.1:24155226-24245226 GCF_032717465.1 Coenobita brevimanus
TGGGGATCACCCTGGAGTGTGATCTAGTGTTCTTGAGCGAGACAGGTGTCAAATACCCGCGACAAGATCAGCTTAAACAGAGTCTGTCTGATATCAGCTAAACCTTGTGGAAGTCTTCAGGTAAATACAAAAAGAGTGAAAGAGAAATTTATTTTTGAATGCAGTGAAACGGCGAGATAGCAGCGAAAGATTACATTTCAAGATCACTGGTAAAAGTCAGCTCAAACATTACTGATCTTACCTGAACGAACGTTAGTGGAATTATTAAAAGGTTAGGAGAGAATGAAGTAAACTGATTTTGAGAGTAATCTGCCGAAGGTCAGGGTCACAGGGAAAAGTCAAATAATTCCGTCAAATCAGTTGGTGGACGCGAGTGCTGAACTCTGTGACAGCTCTTATTGTTACTATTATTATTATTATTATTAATTATTATTATTATTATTATATTATTATTATTATTATTATTATTATTGTCATCATAACCATCATCATCATTATCTAATCCTGTGTTCCCCCATGAGAACCGCAAAAGCCCGGGGCTAGGCAAATTGGTCCTAACATTTAAGATGAGGGTGACCAGCCGCACTCATCCCTGGGTGGCATTACATGAGCAATAAACCCCAACCACCCCTTGGATAGAAATCTTCACCGACTCAATTCGATTGGAGGGCCTTAATTACCTACTAACTACCAGGCGCCATAATTTGGTTATATGGTTACCACCCAGCGTGGTAAATGGTTTCCTGGTGTACAGGAAACCATTTAGCTCTTCACTCAGTATAGAGCCACCTGTAGACAGAAGGAAGAGGAAACAAAGAAGGAAGGAAGGAAAGAAAGAAGAAAGAAAAGGGCAGTCGCTCGAGCGCAGCACTGCACTGAGTGGATGGTGAGCTCCCCCACCTGTTGTTGTTGTTGTTAATAATAATAATAATAATAATAACAAATAATAATAATAATAACAATATTATTATTATCATTTTTATTATTATTATTATTATTATTATTATTATTATTATTGTCCCCCCCCCCCCTGTGGCGGGGGGGAGGACAATCTGGCCGCACTATGGAGTGGTACTACTACTCTGCGGCCAGGTTGTGTTAGGAAGAATACTGCCACCGTATTCCCTGCGTGTCATAAAAGGCGACTAAAAGGGGCGGGGTGAGGGGACTAGGGACCCCCTCCTCTGGTTTTTAGTTCCTAAAAAGAGACAGGCCAGAGAAAGGGATGGGGGATGGAGTTACCCCCGTACCCTGAAGATTGGGTCTATGAATGTGCGTGGATGTAGTACGACTGAGGCTAAAAGGGAGGAGATTGGGAGAATGTTTGTGAGAAGAAAGTTGAATGTGTTAGCTTTGAGTGAAACAAAAATGAAAGTTTAAGATGAGTGTAAGTTTGGAAGTGTGAATGGAAGATTGTCAGGTGTCGATAGAGGAAGGGCAACAGAAGGTGTGGCCTTGTTAGTGAGTCCGGAAGTACAGCAGTGTGTGATTGAATGGAAGGAGGTGTCATCGAGACTGATGTGGGTGAAAGCGAAATTTGAACGTGAGTTGTGGGTGTTTGTGAGTGCATGTGGGCCTGGTAGTGAAAGTGATGAAGATAGGGAGTCTTTTTGGAATGATGTTGATGAGTGCCTGCAGAGTTTTGGAGCGAATGTAAATGTGGTAATGATGGGAGATCTGAATGCTAGAGTGGGAAATGTAGCAGTTGAAGGTGTATTTGGTATGCATGATCTGCCTGGAAGAAATGAAAGTGGGGGACGAATGATAGGCATGTGTGTTGAGTGAGAAATGGTGATTGGAAATACCTTGTTGAAGAAGAAAGATATTTATAAGTATACATGGGTGAGACAGGAGGGTGGAAGGGTTGTTGATAGAGCATTGATGGACTATATGGTTGTGTCCAGGGATGTAATACGAAGATTGTTCGATGTGAGAGTTCTGAGAGGGGAGGGTGGAGGTAGGTCTGACCACTACTTGGTGGAGGGAAACTTAGCAGTAGGTATGAGATAGGTGAGGGCTAGGAGAGTTAGGTGTGGCAGGGAGGTTTTGAAAGTGAGTAAGTTGGATAAAAGAGAGAAAATGATAGAGTATCAGGAAAAATTGAAAGATGGGTGGAACACAGTGAATGATCAGGAAAATGGCAGTGTGGAGGAGGAATGGCAGTTGTTTAAGAGTGCTGTGGTGGGGCATGCGGAAGAGGTGTGTGGTGTGAGACGAGTGGGTGGTGGTGTAAAAGGAAGTGAATGGTGGTGCGAGGAAATTAGTATGGCTGTGGCTAAGAGACGTTGTTACGGAACAGAGAAAGATAATGTAAACTTTAAGTGAGAATACTAAAAATCACTACTGTCCCGCAAAGTTCCAGGTTCAAAACAAAAGAGTTAGGTTAAATTACAAGTTAAAGTTTAATGCTCAAACTAACAACAAAACATTCAGGACTCATAAGGATAATGTAATGGCAAAAAACAGGTTAAACATATGGTTAACTGCAATAGCCTCTATTAACACGAAATTAGCAAGAGTAAATTTATCTAAGTCAGCCTTGATAAAATGAGAAAACCGGATAATACTCAGTGAATGCAAGATATATTATTACAGATACAAAATATTATCAATAATGGCTGACACTTAAAACACATGAATCACAAAAACCATGAACCAACACCCCACGCTACACAGCACAAGAAAAAAATGTAACAACACTTATACTCAAATTACACAGCAGCTAGATGGTTGGAGACTTCCTGAGCACTCACAATAATAACAACTGTACAGGGGAGGACAGAGATGCAATTAATGCAGAGACTGAGCTCATTATATAGGGGCCGGCAGAGCTTTATACAACTTGTAAGAAGGACGCGCAAATGAAGCCGTAGGGGACAAAGAGTTGACAATCCTGCTCTGAACAACAGAAAGAACGACTTACTCTACTATAAGGGTAGAAGGGGGGAGTGAGGTAGAACACGCTCGTGATCAAACATGCAGCATACTATACGTTAGAATTACACAAAGGATGATGAAATCATAGGCTATGTAACACCTCCCCACAAAGAAAACGAAATTTACAAAGGAAATTTCTTATTACTCTAAAACAATCTGTCTAAAGTCTAGATAAGCAATCAGCAATAACATCTTCTTTCCCCTTGACATGTTGTATACCCAATGAATACTCCTGAAGAAGTAGACTCCATCTTGTCAATCTCTGATTTTTATCTTTAAACTTACTAAGGAATTTCAGTGGTTATGATCGGTATAAATGACTATGGGGTCAAAACTAGAACACAAATAAAATGAAAAATGCTGTAAACCCAAAATCAAAGCCAAAAGCTCTTTCTCAATAGTTGAGTAGTTCTTTTGAGGTGGAGTGAACTTCTTACTATAATAAGATACAGGGTGTTCAATACCCTGATCATCCTCTTGCAGCAAAATAGCCCCAGCTCCTGTATCACTTGCGTCAACAGCCATCTTAAAAGGCTTAGCAAAATTTGGAGTAGCGATTACTGGCTGACTTAATAGGATAGCTTTCAGTTTGCTGAAAGAGAATTCACAGTTATCGGTCCAGACAAATTTAACTCCCTTTTCCAGTAGGTCTGTAAGTGGTGATACAAGAATTGAAAAGTTAAGAACAAATCTCCTGTAATAACCCACCATTCCCAAAAATCTTTGTAGCTCTTTCCTACTTTTAGGTCTGGGAAGATCACTTATAACCTGAACCTTAGCTCCTGGTTGTACAACGTGTCCATCACCAATTACGTACCCAAGGTACTGAACTCTAGCTTGACCAAACTCACACTTTGATAAATTAGCTATAAGATTAGCCTGAACCAAACGCTCAAGAAATTTACTGACATGGCATAGGTGATCTTTCCAGTTGTCACTGAAGATTAATACATCATCAATATAAAAAACACACCCTGCCAAACCCTCTGTTACAACATTCATGAGCTTCTGAAATGTGGCTGGTGCATTCTTCATACCATATGGCATTACAGAACATGCAAAAGTCTTTCTTAGTGTTACAAAACATGAGATCTCCCTAGCACGTTCAGTCATAGGTACTTGCCAGTATCCCTTTAACAAATCAAACTTACTTATGTACCTAGCCTTTCCGATCCTGTCTATGCAATCTTCCACGCGAGGAAGAGGGTAAGTGTCTGGTTTGGTTATCTGATTAACACGTCTGTAGTCAATGCAAAGCCGCTGTGACCCACCTGGCTTAGGGACTAGAGTGACAGGAGAACTCCACTCGCTCTGACAGGGCTCAATCATCTTGTGGTCCAACAGGTAGCCAAGCTCCTTCTGGATGAGAGGAACTTTCACTGGGTTCACACGGTAAGGAGGCAGTTTAATTGGCTTTGTGTCTCCAACATCGACATCATGCATCAACACAGTGGTTCTTCCTGGAGTGGCATGGAACACTTGCGGGTACTCCTTCAGTAATGCCGAAAACTCCTGCCTTTCCTCGGGAGCTAGATGAGAAAGCTTAGTCTGGAGATCATTCATGATATCAGGATTCTTCCACAAACTATCACTCAGGCTCATACTGCATGGGAGAGCTTCACTTGCAGACTCGGGTGGAACAGCTACAGTGCAGACTGGGTTATTTTCGTCCCGCCTGTGATATAACTTTAGCATGTTGATGTGGCAAAGTTGCTTGTTCTTTCTATGATCTGGTGTGGCGATGACATAGTTGACATCACTGAGTTTCTTCTCCACGAAATAAGGACCACTAAACTTGGCTTGAAGAGGTTGCCCATGCACCGGTAGCAGAATCAAAACCTGATCTCCTGGCTGAAAGTGGCATAACCTGGACTTCTTATCATACCAAGTCTTCATCTTCTCCTGAGAAGCTCCTAAATTCTCTCTCGCCAGCTGTAAAGCAGTGGACAGCCGTTCTTTGAACTTCATCACATACTCCAGCAGGTTGACGTCATCTTCCTCCGACAGCCAGCAGCCCTTGAGTAGCTGAAGGGGTCCTCTTACTTCATGGCCAAACAGTAGTTCAAAAGGTGAGAAGCCCAGTGATTCATTTGGAAATTCTCTTGCGGCAAATACAACGAATGGAAGACCTTTATCCCAGTCTTTCTGATGTTCCAAACAGTATTTCTTGAGCATCGATTTGAGTGTTTGATGATACCTCTCCAACGCTTCTTGAGTCTGGGGATGGTAAGCTGAAGACGTGATCTGGGTGATGCCCAACTCTTTCAAAGACTGCTTGAAAACATTTGACATGAAATTACTTCCCCGGTCTGACTGTACCTCCTTGGGCAGACCAAACTTTGTGAAGAACCCTAGCATTTCCTTAACCACGTTCTTTGCTGAGATATTTCTAAGTGGAATGGCTTCAGGATAATGAGTAGCCATATCAATCAGGGTCAACACATAAGAAAATCCTGAAGAAGTCTTAGGAAGAGGGCCCACAATATCCACCAACACACGGGTGAATGGCGCCTCAAAAGGAGGAATGGGAACTAGAGGTGCAACCTTTTCGGTCTGATTACACTTCCCCACAACTTGACAAGTGTGACAAGACTTACAATACCAGGAAACATCCCTGAAGATACCTGGCCAGTAGAAGTGTTTCAAAATGCGTGCCACAGTCTTCCTCACTCCAAGGTGTCCTGCCAAACTGGAATCATGAGCCACTCTAATGATATTCTGCCTACAAACACGAGGGATGACAACTTGATGTACAACCTCCCATTCACAGTCGGCTGATGCTGTTGGGGTTCTCCACTTCCTCATAAGTACTCCTGACTTTATATAATAACAAGTAGAAGCACCAGCTGACTTTTCCTCACTGTAAGCAGACTTAGCTAGACCTTTCAACTCAGGGTCAGCAACCTGCAACTCAACCAACTCTTGACGAGACAAATTATCAACACTATGGGGTACTGCCTCATCTGGTGAGTGGTCCAAAGTAGCAAGAAAAGTGTCAGCTAGGATAACATCATCATCATCATTATCCTCTAAGTCACCAGTAACTTTAGACTTAGCCCTAGTGACAGCACATGCAGAGAACACATCAGGGACATCACAATCCTGGGTTGCAGCCACTGGCTCACTAGACAACTGAGGAGCTGGACACACTTGACTTCCACCAATATCATTTCCAAGTAAGAAAGTTACACCTGACATTGGGAGTGCCTCAACCAACCCAACCATAACGGAACCATTAACAAAAAAAAAAAAAAAGACTCTAAATTCACTCTGCACAGAGGGACAGAGAAGTAATTATTCCCTACACCTTGTAAGATTACAGTTTCATCAGAGGAATTAACATTAGAGCCTAGAACACTGGTCAGCATAAGGGATTGGCAAGCACTTGTATCACGATATATTTTAACTGATTTCCTGTCATTACTGTCCAGAGGACTGACAAAACCATCAGACAGGAAATTAGCACATGAGTTCTTGAGAGCGTCACCCACGTTACTGCTCAAAAGAGAAGCTCCATCATGAGAATTTAATTTACCCCTCAAAGTAGGTTCAGTTAACTCGGTTAAAGAATTCTGGGAACTCTCAAGGGTGGACACTAGACCAATTGACTGAATATTTAAAGACTCCTTTTTGTTCACATCACGATGTCTCCTGAAACATTTCTCCGTAGTATGACCAAGCTTACTACAATAAGTACATTTACTTTTCTGAAATCTAGAGGTGGAGCTGGTATTTACTTCCTGAGAAACATCATCTTTATTCTCTTTCCTGCTACCTGTACTCTGAGTAGAGGCAACGTACTTACTCTCAGCTTTCCTTTTTTCTTTAGAATATCTCTTGTGAGTGAGAACATATTCATCAGCTAAAACTGCAGCATCAGACATATTATCTATTCTTCTCTCATCAAGATATAGGCTTACATCATTATTAATACACCTTTTGAAGTCCTCCAGCAAAATCATCTGCTTAAATTTATCAAAATCAGAATCCACATTCTTAGAATTTAACCACTGCTCTAACAGATCTTCTTTGATTTTTCCATACTCAACACGGGATTGCTTATCTTGCTTATAAGTTGTCCTAAATTTTACTCTATAGGCTTCAGGAACAAGCTCATAGGCCTTAAGAATCAAGCTCTTAACTACATCATAATTATCAGATTGATCCTGAGGCAAAGATGCTTAAGTTACTTGAGCTTTACCGGTGAGAGCAGTTTGAAGGAGTACTGGCCAATACTCTTTGGGCCAATTAAAACCTGTAGCAACCCTCTCAAACAACTGAAAATCCTTTGTTAAATCAGATTCATTAAAAGGAGGGACAAGTTTAACATTTTTAGCCACATCAAAATCATCAGAGCTAGATGATCCAGTTCCACCTTGTTTCATGCGATACTCATGGTCTGCCTGAATCCTAGCAAGTTCAATTTGTGCCTGAGCCTGTACCTGTGCCTCCTGAATACGAGCCTGAGATTCAGCCTCCTTAGCATTTGCCTGAAATTCAGCCTCCTTAGCACGAGCCTCCTGCAGGGCTAGCTGTAACTTAGCTATTTCAATCTGCGTTTGCTCATTTGGAGGAGTTACATTAAACAAGCTTTCATTAATCATGTCGACAATTTGATCTTTAGAATGATGAGAACGAACAACAATTCCCAATTGTTGAGGAACAAGCTTAAGTTCATTCTTTGTTCTGTTTTCTACATCACACACTGTTTGAACATTTGACAAAAAATCTTTGGCTTCATCAAGCATAGTAATAGTAGACATCATGAATAAATCACAGTCACAAAATACCAAGCAATATCCTTATGATAATATCCTGAATATCCTGATAAGAGGTCTCCAAATTTATGTTACGGAACAGAGAAAGATAATGTACACTTTAAGTGAGAATACTAAAAATCACTACTGTCCCGCAAAGTTCCAGGTTCAAAACAAAAGAGTTAGGTAAAATTACAAGTTAAAGTTTAATGCTCAAACTAACAACTAAACATTCAGGACTCATAAGGATAATGTAATGGCAAAAAACAGGTTAAATATATGGTTAACTGCAATAGCTTCTATTAACACGAAATTAGCAAGAGTAAATTTATCTAAGTCAGCCCTGATAAAATGAGAAAACCGGATAATGCTCAGTTAATGCAAGATATATTATTACAGATACAAAATATTATCAATAATGGCTGACACTTAAAACACATGAATCACAAAAACCTCACCAGGCCCACGAACCAACACCCCACGCTACACAGCACAAGAAAAAAATGTAACAACACTTATACTCAAATTACACAGCAGCTAGATGATTGGAGACTTCCTGAGCACTCACAATAATAACAACTGTACAGGGGAGGACAGAGATGTGAACAAAATGAGGAGTAGATCTAAGTGGCAATTAATGCAGAGACTGAGCTCATTATATAGGGGCCGGCAGAGCTTGATACAACTTGTAAGAAGGACGCGCAAATGAAGCCATAGGGGACAAAGAGTTGACAATCCTGCTCTGAACAACAGAAAGAACGACTTACTCTACTATAAGGGTAGAAGGAGGGAGTGAGGTAGAACACGCTCGTGATCAAACATGCAGCATACTGTACGTTAGAATTACACAAAGGATGATGAAATCATAGGCTATGTAACAACGTGCATATGAAGTGTGGCTGCAGAGGAAGGATGAGGTGTCATATGAAAGGTATAAGGAAAAGAGGAATAGGGCAAGAAGCGTGAATCTAAAGTGGCAACAAATGAGAGGTCGGGTAGGAGATTGACTGAGAATTTTCAACAGAATAAAAAAATGTTTTGGAAAGAAGTGAAAAGGGTGTGAAAGGAAGAGTCTGGGCAGGAAGAGTGAGTAAAAGCAGAGGATGGAATGATGTTAACTGGGATGGATGCAGTAAGGAAGAGATGGATGGAGTACTGTATTCTGAAACACTGTTAAATGTAGAAGAGGAAAGGGAGGTTGAGACTGTGGCGGATGGAAGGGTGCAAAGAATAAATATGTTGGGAGAGTTGAATGATTCTTTGATCACGGAGGAGGAAGTGCAAGAGGCAGTGAAGGAGATGAAAACCGGGAAAGCTGCAGGTATGGATGGGTGTGCTGTGGATTGCCTGAAAGGTGTGGAGTGGCTACTGTTGACTGGTTAGTAAGATTGTTGAATGTGTGCTTTGTGAAAGGTATGGTGCCAGTTGACTGGGCAAGTGCTTGTGTGGTCCCGTTGTATAAAGGCAAGGGTGATAAGTATGAATGCACCACCTTTAGGGGTATAAGTCTGCTGAGTGTTGTAGTTAAGGTGTATGGCAGAGTGTTAATTAAGAAAGTTAGAGAGGGTAAAGAGGGAGTGATTGGTGATGAGCAGTGTGGCTTTAGGAGAGGGAGGGGATGCATGAATCCGGTGTTTGCTCTGAGACAGGTGTGTGAAAAGTATTTAGCAAAAGGTAAGGATGTGTTTTGGGTGTTCATGGATTTAGAGAAAGCATATGATAGAATTGATAGAGAGACTTTGTGGACTGTTTTAAGATTGTATGGACTTGATGGTAGGTTACTAAAAGGAGTGAAAAGATTTATGTAAATAGTAAAGAGTGTGTAAGATGGGAAATACTGTGAGTGATTGGTTTCCCGTGAGAGTGGGGCTACGGCAAGGATGTGTGATGCCGCTTTGGTTGTTTAATAATTTTATGGATATTACTGTAAGGGAGGTGAATGCAGGAGTGCTAGGTGGAGGTCTGAGTCTGGTGAATGTTGATGGTAGAGAGTGGAATCTGAAGCAGTTGCTGTTTGCAGATGATACTGCACTGGTGGCTGATTCAGAGGAGAGATTGAGACAGCTGGTAGAGGAGTTTGGAAGGGTGTGTGAAAGGAGGAAATTGAATGTAAATGAGAATAAGAGTAAAGTGATGCAGTATACGAGGTTGGTAGATGGTAGGAGGATGAATATAATTTTGAATGGTGAGTTGCTTGAGGAGGTAGAGTGTTTTAAGTATTGAGGGTCACATGTTGCTGTGGATGGAAGAATAGATGCAGAAGTGAAGTTTAGAATGAATGAGGTAGGAAAGGTGCTGCCAGAAATGGAAAAACTTTTTAGATGTCATTCGCTTAGAATGGATGTAAAGAGAAGGCTGTATGAGGGTGTTGTGGTACCAACTGCATTATATGGGGCTGAAACATGGAATATGGGTGTAGTAGAGAGGAAAAGTTTGAATGTAATGGAGATGAGGTATTTGAGGAGTAAGTGTGGAGTGACGCGTATGGATCGAGTGAGAAATGATGAAGTGTGAAGGAGAACTGGAGTTGTTCGGGAGATGGCTGATCGAGTTGAGCAGAGGGTGTTGCAATGGTTTGGGCATATGGAGAGAATGGATATTGAGTGATGGATGAAAAAGATAATTAGATCTGATGTGAGAGGTATAAAGCTGAGAGGAAGACCACGAATAGGATGGATGGACAATGTGAAGGGAGCACTGGATGCGAGAGGGATGTCTGTAGAGCAAGGAAGAGTGGCTGTGCGTGATAGAAATGAATGGAGAAAAATTGTGAATGAATAAATGATGACGCAGCCCTGAGGGGATATTCTCCCGCATTTGTCTGATCAGCTGATCAGGTCAGGCGTGGGTAAGGGGATGGGTTTATCATGATGTGGCAGGGGTAAACCAGCTCTGCTGTCGGGCCCTGTTGCGGATGTCACTGATTGCACTGCGCAGTTGACCCTTGTGCGGTGTGGTGTGGTGAGGATCTGTCCCTTCTCCCTTTTGGGGCTTAGATACGAATGAATGTGTTAGTGGATGAGTAAATTGGGTGTGTCGTCCTGTCTCGGCTACCTCCCTATCCTTGGGGGAAGCAGCCTAGGTATATAGATAGATTTATTATTATTATTATTATTATTATTATTATTATTATTATTATTAACCCCCTCCTCCTCCTCCTCCTCCTCCTCCTCCTCGTAGTAGTAGTAATAGCAGTAGCAGTAGTACTAGTAGTTGTAGCTAGTAGATGTGTTATTATTATTATATCTAACCTCATTAACGCAACCTAGCCTAACCTCACCTAACCTAACGTAATCTAACCCGACCTAACCTCACTAACACAATCTAACCTAACCTGACCTAAACTAACCTAATCTAACATCACCTAACCCACTAACGCAACCTAATCTGACCTAACCTCACTAACGAAACCTAATCTAATCTCACCTAATCTAACTTAACCTAACCTCACTAACAACTTAATCTAACCTCACTAACAACTTAATCTAATCTCACCTAAGCTAACCTGACCTAACCTAACAACCTAACCTAACCTGACCTAACCTCACTAACGCAACCTAACCTAACCTGACCTAACCTCACTAACAACCTAAGCTAACCTCACCTAACGTTTCTGTCCATTCTGCAGCCTGTGCAAAAACAAGACCAATAGGGATGAACAAGCAACGCCTTCTATCTGGCCATGAGACCGAACTCCTGACCAGTGAAGAGTTACGGAAGATCAGCGAAGACCTGGTGATGTACAAAAATGATTTGGTCCGAATCCTGCCCGACGGCTGGTTGTACCCGGCCATTACCACACGATATCTGGACCGGCTTTACAACATGGAGGTACCCTAACACATTTTCCTTAGCCATTTATTTCCCACGTCACAGCTCAGTGTTATAAGGGTTGTCATACTCCAAGACACGAGGTGGAGATATGTGCTGCCTTGGAGATTCCGTAACATATCTTCTTTAGCGATTTGTTTTCCATGATCCAGCTGCCCCTACACAACGATAATACTGATACGAATATTGATGAGGAGGATTATTGCAGCTAAGAATAATGTGAAGGACGATGAATAACTAATGACGATGATGACAGTGGTAACGGTAATAATAAAATGAAGTTAATGAAAAATTTGCTGATGATATTGATGATGATAGTGATGATGATGATGATAATGATGATGATGATGAGGATGATGATAATGATGAGGATGATGATGAGGATGATGATAATGATGATGATGATGATAATGATGATGATGATGATAGTGAAGTTTATGTTATTAGTTATGACGATGACTATGATGACAGAGATGATGGTGGCGATGGTATTAAAGTTCATATTATTAAAGATGATAATGATGATGATAATGATGATGATGATGATGATCATGACAGTAAAGTTTATATTAATAATAATGAAGATGATGATGATGATGATGATGATGATGATGACAGTAAAGTTTATATTAATAATGGTGATGATGATGATGACAATAAAGTTTAGATTATTAATAATGAAGATGATGATGATGACAGTAAAGTTTATATTATTAATAATAATGATAAAGATGATGATGATGATGATGATGACAATAAGCTTATATTATTCATGATGATGATGATGATGATGACGGAAGTTTGGAGGGTGAAGTGCTTGAAGGGGTACAACAAGGAAGAAAGGTTGCTGGTTCCTTGAAGGCAGTGACAAGCAACAGGGAACTGAGCACGGAAATGAAAAAGTTACTACATGACAGTATTGTGATACCAACTCTAACGTATGGAAGTGAAGCTTGGACGTTGTTGGAAGGACACATGTCAAGAGTGAGAGCAGTGGAAATGAGTTATTTGAGAGGAGCCTGTGGAGTCACATGGAGGGGCAGACTGACAAATGAGGATGTGAAGGAGCATTGTGGTATGGATGTGGATGTGATAGGAAGCGTTAGGAGATACACACTGAGGTAGTTTGAGATGAGTAGGCTGTAGCACCAGTCGAGCAGGGCAGTACTCCCGAGGTGGATGGAAAGCTGATGACAGGGAGTGCTGGAGCTCCCGTTTCATCAGCCCTCAGGACTAGTTCCTGACCATCCCCCTTTGCTGAACTTTTTCAGTGTCTCAGTTACACAGAGAGTAGGCCAGCATGCTCTCCAGTACAAATTTCTCTAACTATCTTCACCAAACTACATGCACAGTACACACTACACTTCCTATTCAAAATTTACCAAAAATGGCGTCGTTTTATCAAGCCTCGGAGTCCCCAGGGGGGGGACCATAAATGCCCCCACCATCTGCCCCTCTCCCGGTGACGACTCAAGGTGCCCGGAACCACTGTCTGACTCTCTTCTTCTTCATTTCTGCAACATTCGCGGCCTGTCCTCTAACTTTCGCTCTGTTGAGCACCACCTCTCCTCCTCTAAACCTCACCTTCTTTTTCTAACAGAGACTCAGCTGCCTGAGGCAACTGACAGCAAACCCTTTTCTGTATCCTCCTACTTTCTCTATACTCATTTCAAAGCCAAAGGTGGCTGTTGTGTATATATACACAACGACTTATCTTGCTCTCGTGTTCCTGAACTTGATTCTTCTGAATTCTCCACACTCTGGCTTCAGCTTTCCTGTCATTCTCTGACTAAATATATCTGTGCTGTTTACTTATCCCCTAATTCTACTGACTATCAAAAATTCTTCGACTATCTTACTTCTACGATGGAACACATTCTATCCATTTCTCCTTTCTCTGAAATCTCCATTCTTGGAGATTTCAATGTTCACCACCATCTTTGGCTCTCCTCTCCTTTCACGGATCCACCTGGTGGACAAGCCTACATCTTTTCTATCCTTAATGACCTAGAGCAGCTTGTACAGCACCCTACCCGTATCCCTGACCGCCTTGGAGAGAGCTCCAACATACTTGACCTCTTCCTCACAACTAATCCTTCTGCTTTGTTAATCTTTTCTCTCCGTTGGCTCCTCCGATCACAACCTTATTACCTTAACCTGTCCTATCACTCCGGTACGGCCTGTGGACCCTCCAGGGAAACGTCGTCTGTGGCATTTTGGAGCAACGGACTGGGAGGCCCTCAGGCAGTACTTGTTTGATTTTCCTTGGAATGATTATTGCTTCCATGGCCGTGAGCCATCTGAATGTGCCTTGCGCATTACGGAGGTTATTCTCTCGGGCATGGAAGCATACATTCCTTTCTCATATCCTTTGACTAACGCAAGAAAGCCTTGGTTTAATCACGCTTGTTCTAATGCTGTCCGCAACAAGGAGAGGGCCTACAAAAGGTACCTGAGCCAACCCACCCCTGAATCACATCATCTTTATGTTTCTGCCCGGAATCGTGCTAAGTCTGTTGTTCACTCTACTAAAAATAATTTCATCCATACTAAATGCTCTCAACTCTCCAACACGAATTCTTCCCACTCCTTCTGGCATCTTGCCAAAAATCTTTCTAACAACTTTACCTCATCATCCTTCCCTCCTCTTTTCTACTCTGATGGTTCTGTAGCTATTTCTTCTACTGATAAAGCAGATCTCTTCGCACAGACTTTCTCCTCCAATTCTACCTTAGACGATTCTGGTGCTGTTCCTCCATCACTTCCCCCCTCTGACTTCCTCATGGCTGACATTAAAATTTCTTCAGTTGATGTATTTTCTGCCATCACTGTCCTCAGTACTAACAAGGCATATGGGCCTGATGGGGTCCCTCCTGTTGTTCTCAAGAACTGTGCTTCTGTGCTTACACCCTGTCTAGGCAAACTCTTTCGCCTTTGTCTTTCAACTTGTACCTTTCCTTCTTGCTGGAAGTTTGCTCTCATTCAGCCAGTCCCAAAGAAGGGTGACCACTCCCAACCCTCCAGCTATCGTCCAATTGCTTTAACGTCCTGTATTTCAAAAGTTTTCGAGTCAATTCTTAATAGAAAAATTTTAAGGCATCTTTCCTATCACAACCTTCTTTCCGATCGTCAGTATGGGTTCCGTCAGGGACGCTCCACTGGCGATCTTCTCACCTACCTTTCAGACTCCTGGTCATCCTCCTTTCGGGACTTTGGCGAAAGCTTTGCCATTGCACTTGACATCTCAAAGGCTTTCGATCGAGTCTGGCATAAATCTTTAATTTCCAAACTGCCCTCCTACGGTTTCTATCCTTCTGTCTGTGCCTTCATCGCTAGCTTCCTTTCTGGTCGTTCTATAGCCGCCGTTGTAGACGGCCATCGTTCTTCTCCTAGATCTATCAACAGTGGTGTTCCTCAGGGGTCTGTCCTATCACCAACTCTCTTCCTTTTATTCATCAATGATCTTCTAAGCTGTACATCTAACCCTATCCACTCATACGCTGATGACTCCACCCTTCACCTTTCCATTCGGTTCCCGCAACGCCCATCTCAACAGTTACTTCAACAAACAAGGGATGAGGCTATGGCACACCTAATGTCTGACTTGGCTCGTATCTCTGACTGGGGTAAAAATAATATGGTTGTCTTTAATGCATCTAAGACTCAGTTCTTACACCTATCAACCCAACAAAATCTTCCACAGGTATACCCACTAATGTTTAATAATATTCAGCTTAATCCTGCATCATCCTTGAACATGCTTGGGGTTTCATTTACTTGGGACTTATCTTGGAAAGATCATATTACATCTCTTGTAAAATCTGCTTCCAAGAGATTGGGTGTGCTAAGCCGACTCCGCTCTTTCTTTACCCCTGTACAATTGTTGACTCTATACACGGGGTTTTTATCCGCCCCTGTGTGGAGTACAACTCTCATGTGTGGGGAGGCTCCCCACATACAGCTCTTCTCAATAGGGTGGAGTCAAAGGCTTTTCGTCTCATTAACTCTCCTCCTCTTACTGACTCCCTTCAACCTCTGTCTCTTCGCCGCACTGTTGCATCTTTATCTCTTTTCTATCGCTACTTTAATGGTCACTGCTCCTCTGAACTGTTTGCTTGCATTCCTCCACCTCTACGACGGGCGCGTAGCACCCGTCTGGCAGCAAACTCTCATCCTTTTTCTGTCCAACTCTCTAATGCAAGAGTTAACCGTTACTCCCAGTCTTTCATTTATGCAACATGTCAGCTCTGGAACTGTCTCCCTCTGTCTGTATTTCCTGCTGCCTATGATCTCCAGTCTTTCAAACGCAGTGTGTCCAGGCATCTCAAAATGATCGGATCTTGAATTTGGCTCTATATTGTATTTTGTTTTTCTCTTGGAGGGAACTGTTACTGCGGGCTCATGGCCTTAGGTTCCTTCTTCCTCGCATTAAAAAAAAAAAAAATGTGGAGAGGATGGAGAGTGAGAGACTGACGAGGAGAGTGTATGAGAGTGAGGTGGAGGGGGAGAGAGGGAGGGGAAGGCCAAGGATGAGATGGAGGGATGGAGTGGAAAGATATATGAGAGAGGGGGGTGTGAATTGGGAGCGGGGCAGTGAAATGGCGGGGGACAGAGTGACGTGGAGGCGATTTGTTTGTGGCCATCTCGTATTATTCAGACGTCTGGCAATAGATAGATAGATAGATAGATAAATAGATAGATAGATGACATACACGTAGCCACTGGGGGGGCAGGGTCGGCAGTCTGCCCCCCCTGGGAAAATTTGGGGGAAATTCTGAAAAAAATTTTTGGCATAGTTCTTGTATGACAATACAGTATTCCTAACTTTTCCACTTGTATATTAAACAGTATTATCTATTTAAAAAATATTTATGTGGGAGCAATAATTTCCTTTGAAATCGAAAGCTAGACTAAATATAATAAAACCCTGGAGAAAAAATGACCATTTATAACTTAGCAGTTTCCCCTATCACCTTAGATTATGTGGTTAATATTTGAGCACAAATGATGTTTTGCAACTTCAATGCTGATGAGGTGTAAAAATGGCCTTGCTGTCCCCTCAGCCACATCCTGTCACCCTACAGCCATATCCTCTCACCCTGTAGCCAGTTGCAAACAAACACTTCACAATTATTGTTACAAACAAACAAGCAGAATTTTTGAAGACTGCATGAAGTCATTTTGGTCACCTCAGACTACATTTTAGAAGGTAAGCTGATATAAATATGTGTGCCGGGGGCCTCGTTTGAGTGGGGCACAGGGGGACATGTCCCTCCTCCCCCCACTTTTTGGAGTCTGGGGGACAGAGTATCTTTTGTCCCCTCCCACTTTTCTAGGTGAGAATTTTCGGGAGGAATAGCTTTACGCCGTGTTTCTTTTTTTCCTTAATGGAAAAGTCCTTTGTATGCAGTACGATACAGTTCAGGTGATATGAAAATCATTCCCTGCTGAGCAGGGCAGTTCGAGTTGTCGCCTCAGTCAAGGAGGTTAATCCCACCATATGTATTTACTTAGGTCAGTCTTGACGTATGCACCACCCCTGATGCCTGAGCCAATGAGAATCAAACTAAAAGAATAAGTAGTGGAAAACAGAATTTCTATTGGCTACCACCACAGCAGTAGTACAAAACAGAATACAGAATACGGCAGAGAATTTTAATTTATGCATATGTGCTAGGTGGAGAGAGAGAAAGAGAGAGAGAGAGAGAGAGAGAGAGAGAGAGAGAGAGAGAGAGAGAGAGAGAGAGAGAGAGAGAGAACGCAAAAAAAAAAATAGAAAAAAGCGATACGAATGTGGGATAGTGTGAGTGTTCGGGACACTCACGCCAGAATTCGAGTTTTCATTGGCCTATCCATTCCGTCATTTTTCTTCCAGCAGCCAATCAAAATACAAGGTTTATTTCCGAATATAAACATAGTATGGACGCCATTGCCTTTCGTAAGGTAGGTGCTGTGCCGATGTGTGGTATATTTCATCATAATTTCGTAGATTATTACTCAAAATAGCTGTACTTCCTTATATGTACAGAGAGATAAAGACAGCAGGTAAATGATGCACTAAGAGTATAGTGTTGACATTGCTTTATTCAGTACTAAAATTGCACAAGAAATTTGGGGTACAGAGAAAAAAAAAATTGTTTTGAGGTAGAACGGAGGGAAGTCACCTTGCATGTATCGATAATAATACCATCTACGAGAGTGACTGTGATGACCAATGATACTAGTGACAAGATGTCTTTGCTGTGGAAACTCCAGTGCCTTCTAATTTATTACTGGCGTTTCCTTTCTCTCTCTAATGAAAGAGTAGACCTCTGGTAACATTATGTACTGAGTGTCTTACATACCTCTCCTCTGAAAGGATTATTAGCTATTAAAGTTACTCCAAGAAAGCTATGAATATGTAGTGAAAAGATAGTTTTTCTTTAAGACATTGGAACAAATGCGACAGTAATGATGTAAATTTATTTCTGATGACATAAAGCATAAATTGTAGGAAGACTTGTGGTGACAGATATTTTGGGAAAATATTCCAAGTGTTTGCCCCCCCTGGCAAAAATCCTGGATACGCCACTGATAGATGATGATGACAGTAAAGTTTATATTATTAATGATGATGGTGATTTTGATAATGATGATGATGATGATGATGATGATGATTTTCCAGCTCCGGCCAGACGACGTGTTCATCATTACGTTCCCCAAAAGCGGCACAACGTGGATGCAGGAAATTCTTTGGGTCATGTTAAGGAACCCGGATCTGGACCCCAATAGCGAGGAGATGAAGGAGAAGCTGTGGGTCCGCTCAATGGATGTTGGGTAATTATCTAGCGATGTGTGTGTCTGTGTGTGTGTGTCTGTGTCTGTGTGTGTGTGTGTGTTCTTACCTAATTGTACCTAATTGTATCTTTACAGGAATGAGTCAAGCTCGTACTGTCCCGTGTCTTAAACCATATTTATCGTACATATCCTTAAATTTGTGAATTGTTTTGGCACACACTATTTCATTCGGTAGTGCATTCCATTGATCAATTGCTCTGTTTGGGAAACTGAATTTCCTTACATCTTTATCACCTCTCTTCTTATGCAGTTTTTTGCAGTGTCCTCTTGCTGATGCTTCTCCATATGTTAAGTAATCATTTATGTCTATTTTCTCCTTTCCTGATATGCACTTATATAGCATTATCATGTCACCTCTTTTCCTTCTCTCCTTTAGTGTTGGTAGATTCAGTTTATTTAGTCTTTCTTCGTAGCTTAGGTCCCTTAAGCTTGGTATCCATCTTGTAGCGGCCCTTTGAACTTTTTCAATCTTGTCTATATGTTTTTTTGAGATGAGGACTCCAGACTACTGATGCGTATTCCAGGGTTGGTCTAATGAATGATGTTATTATCCTTCTTAGCATGTCTTCATTTATGTATGTGAATGCTATTCTCATATTTGCAAGCAGTGTATACATGTTCCGTACCTTCTCGCTGATGTGGTCAGCCGGAGATAGTCTGTTATTAATAATCACACCTAGGTCTTTCTCTCTTTTTGATGTATATAGGGTTTTATTTCCTAACTTATAATCCCAATCAGGTCTTTTTCCACTTTTACCAAACTTGATTACATGACACTTGTCCACATTGAATTCCATTTGCCATGTACTACTCCATTCATGAAGTTTATTTAATTCTTCTTGTAGCTCTTTACAAGAGTCTGTGTTAGTAATTCTCCTTTGTATTTTTGCATCATCTGCAAACATATTCAGATAGCTCTCATTTCCAGTGTTACTGTTTATATCATTTATATACACTAAAAACATGATTGGTGCCAGCACTGAACCCTGTGGTACTCCACTAGTCACTTCTTTCCATGATGAGTAGTTTCCTCTTAGTACTGTCCTCATTTCTCTTTTTATGAGAAAGTCTTGCATCCAACAAAACAGTTTGCCTCGAATTCCTCCTTGATGGTACAGTTTCCATAAAAGTCTTTTGTGTGGTACTGTGTCAAAAGCTTTCTTGAAATCTAAATAGATACTGTCCACCCATCCTTCCCTTTCCTGTATTGTGTTTGTTACTCTGTCATAGTAGCTCAACAGATTAGTAACACATGATTTACCTTTTCTGAAACCAAACTGTCTTTCTGTTATCAAACTGTGTTCTTCTAGATGATTTACCCAAGCTTTTCTTAGAAACTTTTCAAATACCTTGCTTACAACACTGGTCAGTGATACTGGTCGGTAGTTGAGTGGATTTTGTCTATTTCCTTTCTTGAATAAGGGGACAATATTTGCTTTTTTCCAAATATCAGGTAGTTTACCTTGACTCAAGGATTTCTTGAAAATTAAAAATAATGGTTTACGTAACTCCTTTGCACATTCTCGTAATACCCATCATGAAATTTCATCAGGACCACTTGCTTTTCCTCTGTCTAATCCACTTAACTCCTCCTGTATTACTTTTTCTGCTATTTGTATATCTGGTAGTATGTGTGGACATGCGTGTTCCACATAGTCCCTCTCAAAATTTTTTTCTTCTGTAAAAACTAATTGGAAAATTCTTATTTAGTGCTTCACAAATATCTTTCTCTTGTGTACGAGTATAAGTGATTCCCTCGTCCGTAATGGATTGTATTATATCTTTTACTTTAGTTTTGCTTCTGATATAGCTGTAAAACAGCTTTGGTTGATCACTACTTTTATTTATTATATCCTCCTCAAACTGTTTTTGGGCTTCCCTCCTTATTCTTGTATAGTCGTTTCCTGCCTGTTTGTAATTATTATACGCCCTTTCACTATTGTGTCTTCTGTATCTATTCCTCATCAAATCTCTTCTTTCTTTTGATTTTTTACATTCTGTATTGAACCATTTCTGTATTTTCTTATCTGCTTCTTTGTGCTGTGGGATGTACTTCTGGACTCCTATTTCATAAAATTCACAAATTTTTTTATATACAGCATTTAAATCTTGTCCTCTAAGCTCATTTTCCCAATCAACTTCTAAGAAATACTTATTTAGGTCTTGATAAATTCCCTTTTTATAGTTTAGGCTCTTTTTGTAACTATCATTGCTGTTTACTATGTCATATGCTATCCTGAAGTTATAATTTAGTACTGCATGATCGCTTTTGCCGAGTGGAGGGTGATATATTAAACTGTCAATATCATTTTCTTGCCTTGTAAATATTAGATCTAGCACTGAAGGTACATCAAGTCCTCTTTTTCTGGTGGTTTCCCTCACATGTTGCGTTAAGAAAATCTCTTGTACGAGATCCAGGAGCTTTTGGTCCCAACAGCTTTCTTGGCTATTTATATCTAGAGTATTCCAATTTATATTTGTATTGAAGTCCCCAGTTAGTATAATTCATTCCGATTTCTCTTCCATTTTATGTAGCAATGATCTTACACTCTTAATTGTACTCTCTGCCAGGTCCTCATATTCGTCTCTTTCCCATGTGTTTGATCTGGGTGGCATGTACAAATTGGCTACAATTACTTTACCTTCAGATGTGTCGATCTCTACTGCAATCAGTTCTACTTGTGATGGTATATCTAGTTTTATTTCCTTGACTTTTAGATTTTTCTTAGTTAATATTATAATTCCTCCTCCTTTTTTTAAATATCTGTCTCTTCTCCATAAATTGTATTCCTCTAAGTTTAGTATGTCATTTGATATCCTTGGTATTAATTTTGTTTCAGTTAGGCATATTATTTGTGGTTCATTTTCTCTGACATAATCATTCATCTCTAGTAATTTAGATACCATTCCATCCACATTTGAGTACATCAACTTTATCATCTTGTTTATATACTTGTCATGACATTGTTCTACTACATTCCTCCTGTTTCTTCCATCCTGTTTGTGAACCACTTTCGTACCTGCAATCCTATTACTTTGTAAAAAAATTTCTTCTTCTCCTCTTCTGATCTTCCCTCATTTTTTGTTTTTGCTTCCTCCCTTTTCTCTTTCAGTAATTCCAGTTCCTCTTGTGTTAGGCATCTTTTTATCCATACATTTTTGAACTCCTCTTTTTCCTTAAGATTCTTTGCATTTTTTAGTATCTCTTCCACAGTGTTTACACTCTGGAAAGTCACCTTTAGAGGTCTTGTCTTGCTTTTCTCGTATTTCCCTAACCTTTTGTGTTCCTGTATGTCTTTACTACAGATTTCCTCTGATACTTCTTTCAGTAAGCTCATTACATTTGCCTCCTTTTTGTCTCTTGTGATCTCGTTTTTAACTTCATCTTCTTCTATACCAGTGATTACTATTGATTTGTTTATCTCTACTGAATCTCTGACTAACTTTGGATTGTTTTGGATTATTCTTTTCACCTCCTTTTTAATGCTTTTTTCCTCCACCCTTGTTTCTAAGTCTTTCTTTACTTTCACCATTTCAGCATACGTGGTTTCTACATCATTTTTGTAGCTTTGCACAGCTTCATTTACTTGTGTTATCTTCTCCTCAATATCACTGCTCTGGTCAATGACTGCTAACTTGCCTAATTGTCTCTGTGTCATTTTTGAACTCTTCCATAACACTCTCGTGATGGACTACTGTACTTGCCATTTCACTCATTTTTTTCCTAAGTGTACTCAATTCCATGGTTAGTTCACTGATGATTGTGTCTTTCTTATTGGCCTCCTTTCCTAGTTTTTCTATTTCTTCTTTTTGCAAGTGCATCTGCTTCTTTATATCATCAATTTCATTTTTGAAAGCCATTTCTAGTTTCTTTACACGTTCAACCAGTCTATTGTGGGCCTCTACTTCAACCAGATCTTGGTAGAAATCATCATTTTGCTTTTTACCTTTATCCCTTTTCTTTTCCAAATTTGTTTTACTGAAGTATGTATCCATTTTGCAATACTTAAAGTGCAAAGCATATACTTACAATCTCCGTCTTGTTGTAGTAAACAAACCTCAGAGATGACTCAGCGTATTCTTTCGTCTTGGTTCTATTTCCTGTGTGTGTGTGTGTGTGTGTGTGTGTGTGAATATTCAGTCTATATCATTCTCTGTATCGGACTGATATAGAGCTCCCTATAGAGCTGCCTCTGTTCTTACCTAATTGTATCTTTACAGGAATGAGTCAAGCTCGTACTGTCCCGTGTTGTGTGTGTGTGTGTGTGTGTGTGTGTGTGTGTGTGTGTGTGTGAATATTCCGGTTATATCTTTCTCTTTATCGGTCTGATTGTGTGTGTGTGTGTGTGTGTGTGTGTGTGTGTGTGTGTGGATATTCCGGTTATATCTTTCTCTTTATCGGCCTGATTGTGTGTGTGTGTGTGTGTGTGTGTGTGTGTGTGTGTGTGTACGTGCGTGTGTGTGTGTGTGTGTGTGTGTGTGTGTGTGTGTGTGTGTGTGTGTGTGTGTGTGTGTGTGTGAGAGAGAGAGAGAGAGAGAGAGAGAGAGAGAGAGAGAACAATCTTATGGGCTTTTGACCTTTGTTTCCTTCTTCCTCGCATTAAAAAAAAAAAAAAAGGTTCATCATTCAGCAAGCAGTTGATATTGTGTTAATAGTATTTTCTCAGGGAAGTGAGTCATAGGAACCCGAGCGCTAACATATCTATCGAACTATCTATCTACAGTCAGATGCCTTAATCCCTGCACTTCACCATCAGGCTGTCCTCCCTCTAACCTACACCTTTGCAATTCCAGTTTTGGTATGCACTTGGACAACAACAAACTAGCCAAAACGGACATGAAGTCGATCGCAGAGAAATTCAGCAGAGTCTGTCCTGGGAAGAAAGAGGAGGACGGTATGGGGATTCAGATAGTGGAGAGTCAGCCCTCGCCAAGAGTGATTAAATCGCACTTCCCTCTGGAGCTGCACAACAAGGACCTGCTCAAGAAATGCAAGGTTGGGGAGAGAGAGAGAGAGAGAGAGAGATGCAAATAAGTGAAAGGGTCTCACTGTTATCCACTGATATTCTTCACATTACACCTCCCTGTCATCTATACTAATGACGCTAATTGTGTGGAACTATAAACAATACAGATAACGTACAGGGGAACGTGAAGGTGTAATATGTAAAATAAGTCGCCAAGGGAGAGGTGTTACGAAGAGCACACAGAGTAAACACACCTGCACCCTTCAGCCCTAAATTTTGACCGTGCCTTGTGACCCTGACCGATGCCTGATTATTCTTGAAAATCGAATAATTATTTTTTCCCTAACCCTCAACCTTCTCGCCAAGTCGTTTCTAACCTGTCTGCGTTGACCTTCCCCTTTGTCCTTTCCCTATGACCTGTTGTCTCAAAATCGAATAATTTCATTCTTGGCTGACCCTTATTCATTCCACCAAATTCGGCCGAAATTGAATAAAATGTTTGAATAATAGAGCCGGGTTAAGTTAGGTCAGGTTAGGTTAAGATATATAATTTTATTCTGTGACTAACTTTTTTGTTCTTAAAATATCTATCTATATACCTAGGCTGCTTCCCCCACGGAAATGGAGGTAGCCGAGACAGGACGACACACTCCCCATTTACTCATCCATTCAGACACATTCATTCGCATCTTATCCCCAAAGGGGAGAAGAGACAGATCCTCTCAGCACCACATGGCACAAGGGTCAATTGCACAGTGCAGTCAGTGACATCTGCAGCAGGGCCTGACAGCAGAGCTGATTTACCCCTGCCACATCATAATAGACCCATCCCCTTACCTGCACTTGACCTGACTAGCTGATCAGACCAAATGCGGTAGAATATCCCCTCAGGACTGCGTCATCATTTATTCATTCACAATTTCTTTCCATTTATTTCTGTTATGCACAGCCACTCTTCCTTGCTCAACAGACATCCCTCTCACATCCAACCCTCTCTTCACGCTGTCCATCCATCCTATTTGTGGTCTCCCTCTCACCCTTACACCTCTCACATCAGATCTAGTTATCTTTTTCACCAATCGCTCATTATCCATTCTCTCCATATGCCCAAACCATCGCAACACTCTCTGCTCAACTCGATCAGCCATCTCCCGAAGAACTCCAGTTCTCCTTCGCACTTCATCATGTCTCACTCGATCCATATGCGTCACTCCACACATACTCCTCAGACACCTCATCTCCATTACATTCAAACTTTTCCTCTCTACTGCACCCATATTCCATGTTTCAGCCTCATATAACGCAGTCGGTATCACAACACCCTCATACAGCCTTCTCTTTACATCCATTCTAAGCGAACGACATCTAAACATCTTTTTCATTACTCCCAGCACCTTTCCTCCTTCATTCATTCTAAACTTCACTTCTGCATCTATTCCTCCATCCACAGCAACATGTGACCCTAAATATTTAAAGCACTCTACCTCCTCAAGCAACTCACCATTCAAAACTATATTCATCCTCCTACCATCTACCAACCTCATACACTTCATCACTTTAATCTTATTCTCATTTACTTTCAATTTCCTCCTTTTGCTCACCCTTCCAAACTCCTCTACCAACACTTTCAATCTCTCCTCTGAATCAGCCACCAGTGCAGTATCATCTGCAAACAGCAGCTGCTTCAGATTCCACTCTCCACCATCAACATTCACCAGACTCAGACCTTCACCTAAAACTCTTGCATTCACCTCCCTTACAGCACCATCCATATAAATATAAAACAACCAAGGCGACATCACACATCCCTGTCGCAGCCCCACTCTCACAGGAAACCAATCAGTCACTGCATTTCCCACACTTACACACGCTCTACTGTTTACATACAAACTCTTCACCCCTTTTAGTAACCTACCATCAAGTCCAAACAATCTTAAAAGAATCTACAAAGCCTCCCTATCAATTTTATCATACGCTTTCTCTAAATCCATAAATGCCCAAAACACATCCTTGCCTTTCGCTAAATACTTTTCACACACTTGTCTCAGTGCACACCTAATCCACGCATCCTCTCCCTCTCCTAAAGCCACACTGCTCATCACCAATCACTCTCTCTAACTCTCATAATTAACACTCTACCATACACCTTACAACACTCAAGAGACTTATACCCCTAAAGCTAGTACATTCATATTTATCACCCTCGCCTTTATACAACGGGACCACACAAGCACTTGCCCAGTCAATTGGCACCATACTTTTCACAAAGCACACATTCAACAGTCTTACTAACCAGTCAACAATAGTCACTCCACCACCCTTCAGGCATTCCACAGCACACCCATCCATACCTGCAGCTTTCTCTCTTTTCATCTCCTTTACTGCCTTCTCTACTTCCTCCTTCGAGATCAAAGAATCATTCAACTCTCCCAACACATTTATTCCTTGCACCCTTCCATCCGCCACAATCTCAGCCACCCTTTCCTCCTCTACATTTAACAATCTTTCAAAATACTCTGCCCATCTCTTCCTTACTGCATCCACCTCAATTAACATCCTTCCATCCTCTGCTTTTACTCCTTCTTCCTTCCTAGACTCTCCCTTTCGCACCTTTTTCACCTCCTTCCAAAACATTTTCTTATTCTGTTGAAAATTCTCAGTCAGCCGCCTGCCCCACCTCTCATCTGCTGCCACTTTAGCATCACGCACAGCCCTTCTCGCCCTATTCCTCTTTTCCTTATACCTCTCATATGACACCTCATCCTTCCTTTGCAGCCACATTTCATATGCACGTCTCTTCTCAGCCACAGCCATACATACTTCCTCGCACCACCATTCACTTCCTTTTCTTACACCACCACCCACACGTCTCACACCACACACCTCTTCTGCATGCCCCACCGCAGCACTCTTAAACTACTGCCATTCCTCCTCCACACTGCCATTTTCCTGATCATTCACTGCGTTCCACTCATCTTTCAATTTCTCCTGATACCCTATCATTTTCTCTCTTTTATCCAACTCACTCACTTTCCAAACTTCCCTGCCACACCTAACCCTCCTAGCTCTCACCCATCTCTTACCTACTCTTAACTCTCCCTCCACCACGTAGTTGTCAGACATACCTCCACACTCCTCTCTCAGAACTCTCACATCCAACAATCATCATATTACATTCCTGGACACAGCCACATAGTCCATCAAAGCTCTATCAACAACCCTTCCACCCTCCTGTCTCACCCATGTATACCTATAAATATCTTTCTTCTCAAACAGGGTATTTCCAATCACCATTTCTTGCTCAACGCACATCCCTATCATTCGTTCCTCATTTTTATTTATTCCAGGCACTCCATGCATACCAACTACACCTTCAACTGCTACATTTCCCACTCTAGCATTCAGATCTCCCATCATTACCACATTCACATTCGCTCCAAAACTCTGCAGACACTCACCAACATCATTCCAGAAAGACTCCCTCTCTTCCTCATCCCTTTCACTACCAGGCCCATATGCACTCACAAACACCCACAACTCACATTCAAATTTCGCTTTCACCCACATTAGTCCCGATGACACCTCCTTCCATTCAGTCACACACTGCAGTACTTCCGGACTCACTAACAAGGCCACACGTTCTCTTGCCCTTCCTCTATCAACACCTGACAATCCTCCATTCATACTTCCAAACATAGACTCACCCTTCCCCTTCATCTTCGTTTCACTCAAAGCTAACACATCCATTTCTACCTGTCTCTTAGTCCTTCCAACAACATTAGCTTTATCGGAGTGAAGCTTATTACTTGACCTTGCTCTTTATCCTTGGCCTTTGTACTATTGTTCTATAAAGCAACAGGTCAGCACCACTGCTTATCCTCAACCATTGCACTAAATTACTGTATGTTCACATAAATTAAAAACTGTTAGAATTATACTGTTCACACACACACATATCAGGACTCCATATTATAATTACAAATCATAATAGATAGATATATAAATAGATAGATAGACAGCTCTATGCAAGCCTGGGAATAGGAAATGAGCTTGCAAATTACACTGAGGAAAGCTGACGACAGTGGCCAGTAAGGAGATGATGCAGTTAGATGTCAGCAGTCCATCCGTGAACAAAGCCCTAGTGACCATACACACACATACACACATACTCACACACAGGCTTCTTAAACTTTCCATCCACAAGGAACACACGTGATACGTCTCCTGTTTCACCAGAATTTAGGAAAGAGAGCTCAGAAGGAGACAAGCCATACACGAGGCAGGTCGCAGGGAGAAGGGCTTGGCAACTTGAGAGAGAGACAGAGAGATAGCTAGCGGGACTGGACTCTATACTCCGCTCTGTGTGAGAGACTTGTTAATATTTCCAAGACAAATAAAAATAGTCCCATACTATTCTTTACCTCTCCTGTCACTACATGACAAATGGCAAAGAAGATTATCTACTACAAGCTACTCCAAGATATAAAAACCGCTCGTCCACAAGTCTAATATATATAAAACTCAACCACAAAGGAACCACAAAGTCTTTTATGACATTTGGTAGCAGCGAATCTACGGACATCGTCTCCGAATCAAAAGCAAATTTCTACAAAAGCAGGCAAGACTCTACAAGATTAGCTTCAGTTCTACAGTGAATCCCTACAAAATACAGCCTACAATGCAAATAGTCTACAAGTCTACAAAACAACTCTATAATCTTCACGTAACTTCAAGTAGCAACAAGAAGAATATAAAACAAAGCAAGTAAAGAAGAGGAAAGACCAAAGCAACAAGCACACAAGCCCCCACCACTCTCTCCCACCATCGCTGACGCAGAGGTCAAGACATGCAGCAAAACACCAAGTCCATATTCACAACTCATCTTACTCACCCGTCTTCACTCAAGTTACTCATCGCTACTCATTCACTCACCACAGCTACCAATGTGGGAAGTTCAGGTCATCATGCGTGCTTGCTGAAAAGAAGCCACGTCAGTCAACTCACCACTTGCACCACCACTCACACCATTCCCACCACGGTAAAAATTAGTGAGTTACATAGTTACTTCATTTATACAATACACAGTGATAGACAATAAGCTTCTGCACAAACATATAAAACGTGCTGTATAGTTACAGCTTAAATACACATACTTACTTCAGTTATCTGCATAACTCAAACACTAAATAATCACCAACAATAAATATTCTACACTGTATATATTCATTCATTTATTATAACATTTATTTACTACCAACGAGTGTTACCATTTATACCTACATAAAATACGTGTTACATACATACAGCTATATATTAATATATATATACAAAGTGATCAAGAAAATATACCATCACAGTTACTCAGTGAGCAATTAAAAGAACTGTATTTAACATTTATTAATTAAAGCTACCTAGTGGAAACAGATAAATTAAGTTACAAGGTAAACTAGAAAAAAAAAAATGGCCAACACAAATGACGTTAGCAAGAGTGAACATCTTCAACACAATCGTGAAGACAATGATTTCCACACAGTGCTGACACACATATTACTCACGATAGGTACAAGTGAAGAACAAGTCAGTGTATATAGTTAATACTGTATATAGTATATATATTTTTTTTTATATAAAATAACATAATATGGGACTATAATATATCATTTTCAGTAATACCTGTGCAATATAAACTAAACTTTAAAAAACTATCCCAAGGAAATTAGCCAGTAATTATGCAACCATGAACAACATAGAAAAAGCGTACACAAGCGAAGAAAAACAAACTATAGAAAATCAATACATACAAAAAAGAGAGAGAGAGAGAGAGAGAGAGAGAGAGAGAGAGAAAGTAAGAAAGAAAAAAAAAAAGAGAAATAGAGTAAGATCACATAACAAACGATATGTAACAATTATGTAACTCCATATTATAATTATGTAACGACAAACGATTGCATTATGTTACACTTGCTACAATTATGTAACTACAAACGATATGTAACAATTATGTAACGACAAACGACTGCATTATGTTACACTTGCTACAATTATGTAACTACAAACGATATGTAACAATTATGTAACGACAAACGATTGCATTATGTTACACTTTGCCAATTATGTAACAGTTGCATTAACAAGATGTAACTTTTATGTAACTTTAACTACAATTTTGTAACTACAAACGATATGTAACAATTATGTAACGACAAACGATTGCATTATGTTACACATGCTACAGTTATGTAACTACAAACAATATGCACCATTATGTAACAGTTGCATTAACAAGATGTAACTTTTATGTAACTTTAACTACAATTATGTAACTCCAAACGATATGTAACAATTATGTAACGACAAACGATTGCATTATGTTACACTTTGCCAGTTAACAGTTGCATTAACAAGATGTAACTTTTATGTAACTTTAACTACAATTATAAGGCCAAGACACTTATGTAACAGTTGCATTAACAAAATGTAACTACAATTATAAGGCCAACACATGTATGCATTTCACTACAAAAACCCAAGTACATACTGTATTACAGTTAAATAATTTACTTTAATGCATTTATTGAAATATGTATACAACTTGTTTAAAATGTAATATTACTGAATAATCACTATTTACTATAAATATTATATGTATACAATATTCATACAATTATGTTACTTTTACAATATTATGTATTTCACTTAATTAGCTTATAAGTTCATAATAATGTGTATACAGTGTGCATTAATATGTTAGGACTATTAACTGTCGATGGTACGCCATTTTCGCGCGGCCGAGCAGATATCAGGACTCCATATTATAATTACAAATCATAATAGATAGATAGATAAATAGATAGATAGACAGCTCTATGCGAGCCTGGGAATAGGAAATGAGCTTGCAAATTACAATGAGGAAAGCTGACGACTGTGGCCAGTAAGGAGATGATGCAGTTAGTTGTCAGCAGTCCACCCGTGAACAAAGCCCTAGTGACCATACACACACATACACACATACTCACACACAGGCTTCTTAAACTTTCCATCCACAAGGAACACACGTGATACGTCTCCTGTTTCACCAGAATTTAGGAAAGAGAGCTCAGAAGGAGACAAGCCATACAAGAGGCAGGTCGCAGGGAGAAGGGCTTGGCAACTTGAGAGAGAGAGACAGAGAGAGCGAGACAGAGAGATAGCTAGCGGGACTGGACTCTATACTCCGCTCTGTGTGAGAGACTTGTTAATATTTCCAAGACAAATAAAAATAGTCCCATACTATTCTTTACCTCTCCTGTCACTACATGACAAATGGCAAAGAAGATTATCTACTACAAGCTACTCCAAGATATAAAAACCGCTCGTCCACAAGTCTAATATATATATAACGCAACCACAAAGGAACCACAAAGTCTTTTTATGACACACACACACACACACACACACACCGAGCAGTAAAGTACACTCGATCGTAAGGGTGTAATGAAAACAATAATGATGAAACCAATAGCAACAACAACAACAACAGCAACAACAACGACAATAATAATAATAATAATAATAATAATAACTACAGCATTGGAAAATTGTCAAAGGACAATTTTGATAAAGAAAAACTTTCCTCAGACATTGTCTACAAGAAGCTGAGCTTTAATGGGATCTTGAGGTCAAGGTGCTCATCACCTTAGGTCATCAAGATCTATAAGTCCACCAAGTTTGGTGGTTGTAGCTTTATTCTTTCATGTAAAATCAGGTAATTTCTCTGTCCTCCGGGGTAGTCAAAAATTTGGACCATAGGCGATCTGCAGAATAATGATCTGAACTGGACTATATTAAGCACTGTGTTCTAGCCGTGTCAAATGTATAAGCCATTAAAAATTTCAGCCCCTTTAAATTATGTGGTTCTTTAGGTTCACTTTTTTTTTTTTCCCCCTGATCCTATCCGGGTTCCGCTGGAAGGATCAGGATGATATCTGATCAGATGAAGCGGCCAACCAGTACTATAATATGGTACAAAATAAAGGCTGTAACTCTAACGGTATGCGAATGACAGCGACTTAGATCTTCCCTTGAATAATAATAATACTGACAAAAACAAGAAAACTTCCCATAGGGATGTGGAAAGTTTTTAATAATAACAATGGCTTGGACAAGAAGGAGGGGAAGAGAAGGACGAAGACGATGATGATGATGATGATGATGAATTGATGATAATTATGATGACTGAGGATGAAGATGGATTGACGATGGTAATGATGTTACAGGTAGTCTACGTGGCCAGGAACCCCAAGGACATGGTGGTATCCTTCTACAACTTCTTACGTGTGGTCAAGGGTGGAAACTATCAAGGATCACTCGAGAAGTTGGCCAGGGGAGTGATGAGAGGACAAAGTAAGTAGAGAATACAGTACAGAGGTTATAGTACAGAGATTACAGTACAGAGTTTACATTACAGTGATTTGTTATAGTACAGAGGTTATTGTACACAAATACAGTACAGAGTACACAGACTGTAGTATAGAGATTATAGTACTCCTGAACTCCAGGTGACATGCTCTCTAATTTACCTTATCTTCTATCAGGGCGACATGCTCTCTAATCCCCTTGCTTCTATCAGGGTGACATGCTCTCTAATTTACCCTTGCTTCTATCAGGGTGACATGCTCTCTAATTTACCCTTGCTTCTATCAGGGTGACATACTCTCTAATCCCCTTGCTTCTATCAGGGTGACATGCTCTCTAATTTACCCTTGCTTCTATCAGGGTGACATGCTCTCTAATTTACCTTATCTTCTATCAGGGTGACATGCTCTCTAATCCCCTTGCTTCTATCAGGGTGACATGCTCTCTAATTTACCTTATCATCTATCAGGGTGACATGCTCTCTAATTTACCTTATCTTCTATCAGGGTGACATGCTCTCTAATTTACCTTATCTTCTATCAGGGTGACATGCTCTCTAATCCCCTTGCTTCTATCAGGGTGACATGCTCTCTAATTTACCCTTGCTTCTATCAGGGTGACATACTCTCTAATCCCCTTGCTTCTATCAGGGTGACATGCTCTCTAATTTACCCTTGCTTCAATCAGGGTGACATGCTCTCTAATTTACCTTATCTTCTATCAGGGTGACATGCTCTCTAATCCCTTGCTTCTATCAGGGTGACAAGCTCTCTAATTTACCTTATCATCTATGAGGGTGACATGCTCTCTAATTTACCTTATCTTCTATCAGGGTGACATGCTCTCTAATTTACCCTTGCTTCTATCAGGGTGACATGCTCTCTAATTTACCCTTGCTTCTATCAGGGTGACATACTCTCTAATCCCCTTGCTTCTATCAGGGTGACATGCTCTCTAATTTACCCTTGCTTCAATCAGGGTGACATGCTCTCTAATTTACCTTATCTTCTATCAGGGTGACATGCTCTCTAATCCCTTGCTTCTATCAGGGTGACAAGCTCTCTAATTTACCTTATCATCTATGAGGGTGACATGCTCTCTAATTTACCTTATCTTCTATCAGGGTGACATGCTCTCTAATTTACCCTTGCTTCTATCAGGGTGACATGCTCTCTAATTTACCCTTGCTTCTATCAGGGTGACATGCTCTCTAATTACCCTTTGCTTCTATCAGGATGACATGCTCTCTAATTTACCCTTGCTTCTATCAGGGTGACATGCTCTCTAATTTATCCTTGTGTCTATCAGGGTGACATGCTCTCTAATTTATCCTTGTGTCTATCAGGGTGACATGCTCTCTAATTTATCCTTGTGTCTATCAGGGTGACATGCTCTCTAATTTACCCTTGTGTCTATCAGGGTGACATGCTCTCTAATTTATCCTTGCATCTGTCAGGGTCACATCTATCTATCTATCTATCTATCTATCTATTGCCGGACTCCGTAATCCCATACGGGGTGGCCACAATCAAATCGCCTCCACGTCGCCCTGTCCTCCGCCATTTCACTGCCCTGCTCCCAACTCACACCCCTCTCTCTCATATACCTCTCCACTCCATCCCTCCATCTCATCCTTGGCCTCCATCTCTCCCTCGCCCCCTCAACCTCACTCACATACACTCTCCTCGTCAGTCTCTCACCCTCCATCCTCTCCACATGGCCAAAAAAACTCAGCGTGTTTCTCGTAACGATTTCTATCACATCCCCATCCACACCACAACGCTCCTTGACATCCTCATTTGTCAGCCTGTCTCTCCATGTGACTCAACATTCTCCTTTCAAATAACTTTTTTCCATTGCTGTCACTCTTGACTTGTGTCCTTCCAACAACGTCCAAGCTTCACTTCCATACGTTAGAGTTGGTATCACAATACTGTCATATAGTAACTTTTTCACTTCCATGCTCACTTTGTTGTTTCTTATCACTACTTTCAAGGAATCAGCAACCTTTCTTCCTTGCTGTACCCTTTCAAGCACTTCGCCCTCCAAATTTCCATCCTTACTCTTCACACTACTCAAGTACTTAAACGTACTCACATTTTCCATTTCCTCCTCATCCAGCCTCACTGTACATTCACTGACTGCATTTCTCTCGAAGACCGTAACTTTACTCTTCCCTACATTCACCTTTAGATTCTGTTTCTTACACACTCTCCTGAACTCATCCACCAAGCCTTGCAGCTCCCCTTCGTCTTCACTGAACAACACAGTATCATCTGCAAAGAACAGTACAGGGAGTTTCCAAACACTGCCCTCTCTCATTAGGGCCACTCCTGTAATGACAGGATTTACAATCCCACCACTATTGTTCATCAGAGTGACGCCAGTTATTTAATCTCCCACCGGTTATTGGTTCTGTTCAACTTACCCATTGATAATACAAATGGTACTCGACTTAGTCTCCCCTCCATGATTGATAGAAAATTCACTTCAGTAAAACAGAAGGGGAAGGGGTGGTGTTTTGACTTGGTATGATAAAGGTTAATTATTTAAGATAGTTTTGGTAGCGTTTGTAGTTTTTGGCAGAGTCGAGATTAAGTCAGTACCACGTGTGGTCGTCGTTCCCAAAGCGGAGGAATCTTGAATTGGAAGGGGAGTGAGTTAGGCATGAGAGGACATAATTCCCTTGATTGGGTATAAAAAAAAAAAAAAATGACCTATACTTTACTTTAATAATTCTATACTGGCTTTCAACAGACATTTTTAATTACATGACCTTTAGTCATATGGAAAAGGGTTGTAAATTAAAACCAAGGTTTGGGCGACCATCATACAATATTGTCACCAAGCGAAACAATTGGAATATTCAAGTGGTTTCTGAGGACATCATACCTCACTCTTTAATGTCGGTTATTCTTGGGCTCGTCAATAGCCTCAAGACTGGGACATTTATGGGTTTGGGTTGTCTTTTCGAGCTGGCATAGCCTCGACCCAAGAAAAATAATCACTCGTGTTCTATTTCGTCCGTGTAGTATAACCTCATCATGCAATTCACTATAATTCACAAACACTATCAATTCATAATTATTAATAGTTCATAATCATCATTAATGCATAATCACCAAGAATACATAATCACTCGGGCTTGTTTAGCCTCGAGGAACAACTCAAAATCACATTTTTGTTCACAACCACTAAGTTCCCTTCAACGCTCCTAATTATCTAACATATTAATATAAGAGAAAGAAAACGATTAATGAGTTTGAATTTCGCCTTTCCGTTACATGATCACATCACTTTTCAAATTTCTATTCCTTATCTACAAAAAAAAAGTTCACCTGATAGATCAATAAAACCATTTCTACTACATTCAGTTTATAAAATAATTCATGGGTAGTGTAAGTGTGTATGTAAGACGAGTCTATGGGCAATACCACGAGATGGCCTCGTGCACACTCTGACGTCACGGTGTCTGGGGACTGAACCAACGTCCATTATACACGATGTCTGAGCAGCGAGTGTCTACGTTAAGCTTTTAACAACATTACTTCATATGGTTCACGCCAAGTAAGGATTAAACAAGAAAAAGGGGGGGGAGAAGGAGGAATGTGGACAGCTCACCTGAACCAACGTCTGTTATACACATGTCTGAGCAGCGAGTGTAGCGTTGTCGGGCACCAAGGGACGCCACTGCTAGATCAAATGAGATTGTGTTTTTGCAATATGGTGGGTTTTAATTCTCTTCACTATTTATATAGTAGTGTACACATGATGTTAGGACTTTTGATTGAACTGGGGAAAATTTGGGATTCAATCCTTACTTAATTTAAACTCTGAACTTACCACTATCCCGCCTTGAGTTTGGGGTAGCTTATGCCATCTAGTGACGGCTAAGGCAAGCGGGACTATTAGATCCTCACAAATGACATTATTTTGGCCTTTTTGACTATTAATCTTACATATATGGGTTCTAGCAGCTTCATTAGTAAGCATTTCACAACTAGGATACAGAAAGAATTGTATACCCATCATTACTCTGTTTAAGGTTTAAACTTGGCGCCCTACAACGACGCACAAACAAGGAGAAAGGCCGCACACATCTGTGATTCATTACTCTACCAGACGGAGGAATTTCCCATAGCTCAACACTCATAATTACATCACCCATGCATAGATACAGAGATGTATACATATAAAAATAAAGTTATCCCTACATCAATCATTAACATATGAATTACTACTTAGGACAGGAATTTATAGACTAGTATTCAGATTACACCCTAACTAAGAAATTACAGTATCTCTAAACACATACATGATTTGTGCCACTACACTCCAACATCCACTGCCCTACCTTGTACCTCTTTTATAACCCCATTAGGGTTGCCATACGTCCGGATTTTCCCGGACCTGTCCGGCATTTAGGTGTCAAAATCTTCGTCCGGGAGGAATTTTAAAAATTCTCCAGAAGTCTGGAAGTTCAGCTTCAATCACTTTTTTTTTTTTTTTTCAAAAAATATACCATTACATTCTTATGACGAGAGAGAGAGAGAGAAATTGAGATATGAATTCCCCGAGCTAGGCAACTGAGGCCATATAGCCCCGCTGGGTTACAGGAGGGCGCTACCCCTCCCGGCAACGGTAGCCCGGGCGAGGCTCGAACTTGCGACCTCCCGATCACAAGCTCAGCGCGCTACCACTGTGCTACCGCGCCCCCAGAGAGAGAGAGAGAGAGACCCTCCTTGTTTTCGTCAGCTGTTAAGTGTTGCCAACTTGGCTGGTTTAGTGCTAGCAGCTGCTAAAATGTCCCGCCTTTTCCTGTTGTTCAGCCACGAGCTTTTTTTTTTTTTCCATGGTGCTCTTATAGCCATGAAATACATGGTAAAAACACAAAACAACTATTGGCTTAGTGTTTCATTTTTACACTGTAGCATTTGTTATTCTTATGATCTTATCCTGCATTAAAGGCGCTTTAGCATTTTTCAATCATAATCTTGCCAATTCTGTACTTTGCCTGTTTTTCATTATATTGTAAAACGATTAAAGATTGTGATACAGTACAGCAGTACTGGTGTGGGTGTGTGTGGGTATATATATATATATATATATATATATAGTATAATATTATATTATATCCAAATTTCATAACGTCAAAGGCCCAAAGTGTGTGTTGAGGGGGGGGGGGAGCATGGGTTTCAGCGGAGGCGTCCGGTATTTTGACATTTCAGATATGGCAACCCTAAACCCCATCCATGTACAGATTGAACAACCATGAAGACGTGACACATCCCTGTTTCAACCCAACCTTCAAATAGATAAATTCACTCAGTTCACTGCCCACACGCACTACTGCCTTAGCACCCTCATACATATTCTTCACGGCCTTCATCAACTTCCCATCTACTCCATATATTCTTAATACTTTCCAGTCCTTGTCTATCCACCCTGACATATGCTTTCTCCAAATCCATGAAGGCCGCATACAGTTTCTTTCCCTTCTCTTGAAACTTTTCCACTAAAGATCTAAGAATGAATATCTAATCTACACAACCTCTGCCCTTCCTAAAACCTCCCTGTTCTTCTCCAACTAATTCCTCTGTTATTTCCCTTACTCTGTCGATAAGTGTCTTACCATATACTTTTCCTATTACACTGAGAAGACAAATGACCCTATGATTACCACACACTTCTTTTTCCCCTTTCCCCTTGTACAGTCAGCCTAAGAAGTGACGGAAGAGTATCCAGAAGTTTTCGGTCATCGATAATGTAAGCTACATGTTCGTCCTTATATCTTTACAAGGTGATACCTATTCTGTAAAACTGTTACAGAAAACGACAAATAAATGAAAAATGTACCGGTATATTTCAAAACTATAGTAAGCAGTTCGTTTATTACGATAATAGAAAATCCTGAACGGAACTAATTGAATTTTCAGAAGTATCGCTCATGGACAGTCAGGAATAATTTACGGAGTTCATATCTACTATGGTAAAACGCAGTAATTTTTTAGTAGCGTAATACTAAAAAGAAAAGCAGTTTAAAAATTAATTAAAATCAGTCATTATTATTTATATAATAATTTCCGTTACAACACTAAGGAATAATTTAGTCATTTCCGATTTTGTTGTATCCATGGACGACGACAGAAAGTGGGAATGCGGCGTAAGTTAGTAAGCTATATTAAATGGTTCGATCAATATGCACGGAAGGAAACAGCCTTTACTCACAGACATGTAGTTATTACACTGCATCTGGCCAGTTTTTCATTAAGGAAATTATCTTGATTTTTTAAGATAAGCCAGAGGACTATCTATCTATCTATTGCCAGACGCCATAATCCCGTACGGGGTGGCCATTTGACTCTGAGTTATTTGTTTTACAGGGAGGGGCACTAACCCTCCACCAACCCACTTGATATGTAGGGAGAGACGACTATCAATGAATAAAAAATAAGGAAAACCTCGAAAATTTGCCGCGAGGCTGAGCTCCTTGGAGAAAGATAAACTTCTCATAGACTAGTAGCCTCAGTGTCTAAACATTTTACAGGAGAAAGAGAATGCAGATGTTCATAAACAAATAACTGAGTTCAAAACTTTCGTATCAGCGTTTTCAGTTTAGCTGGACACAGAAGTTTGTTTTAAAAGGATACTAGAGACTGAGCAAAAAGTATATGTTTTTTGCAGTGCAAGAGTGTAAACTCATGTTTTGGTCCTCTTCACTGCCTAGTGTATGAGAAAAAGGTAAAATCTCATTTCTTCTTCCAATCTGAAATAATTTTGCATGAATTATGACCAAAGTTGTAAATTATTATAAGCGAGGGGAAGACGAGGAAAAAAAGGCAGAATGGTCTTGCTGCTACCGATGCGGTCGAGTATCATAACTAAGAAAAACTTCATTGTTGCGGCAAGCTTATTGTTGCTGTATGATCACCATAGCATTTGAAAATAAAGGTAACGTATTGCAGTCACATGAGTTTCAACTGGTCTTCGAAGCTAGAGCATCTGTATTGAAATCCTGGGAAGCAAATACTCAATGAACTGGGGTTATGGTGCATGCCGCGCTCAGACTAATACATTACACATTCATTCAAATCGGGAGAAGTATCTGACGGTTAACTTCTAATATATCACTGCCTCACGTTATTCGTTTTACATACTTCTTAGAGTGATATATATATTTTTTATATGACGTAATGGAGGCACAGAAGTTTTACCACGTATTCACAAAGTTTTCATTGAACGTATATCAGTGCAGAGTGACCGAAGCAATCTGAAACTCTGCCATCACTTCTTGGGGCGATTGTACAAGGGAATAATTATACCTGACTTCCAATCCTCCGGGACTCTACCTTCCTCCCAGGCCAATCTGCTCATCTTCCACATCCATTCTACCACTATCTCTCCCCCCTGCTTCAGCATTGCACCACACACTCCATCAATTCCTGGGACTTTCCCCATTTTGACTTTCTTCATTGCTTCCACTACTTCCATCCTACTGATTTCCTGATTTCTTCCTGTCTTCTCACCTACCTCCTTCCCCCAGCCATTCCCCAGCCACTTACACTCGCACTACTTTCATTCTCTGTGTTCAACAATCCTTAAAGTGTTCTCTCCATCTGCTCACTTTTTCTCCCTTCTCCACTAGTAATCTATTATTTTATCTTTCACTCATCTACAGACTTCATTGCCACCCTGTCTAACTCTACTTCTTTCCAGAACATTTTCTTAGAGTCCCTCCACTTTACACTCAAATTCCTTCCAAATTCCTCATCCACTCTCTTCTTACTCACTCTTACTAATCATTTCACCTCTTCCTTCTTTTCTACATTTAACTCTCTCTTTCGTCTGTCAACGTCTTCCACGCCCCTATTTCTCATCCATTCATTATATGCTTTCTTCTTTTGTGCCACAGCCTGTCTCTCCCCTTCATTCCACCATGCTGTTCCTTGCACCGCCTTTTGTTCTCTCTTCATCCCACACACCACATCACATGCTGCACATATTTCTTTTGTGAAATCTTGCACACACCTTCCACGTCCCCCATCTACTCCTGTTCATATTTACCCAATCGTTCCTCCATTTCTCTCTTATATTCTGCCTTTTTCTCATCCTCTTGTAACCTTTCCACTCTCCTTCCATCTACTCCTTCTTCCCGCCCTTTCCTTCCTCTATTTCTCCATTTTACTTGGACCTTGAATCTGACCACCACCAAGTGGTGGTCAGAAAGTCCACTTCCCAAACCTCTATAAGCTTTTGCCTCCATTACACATCTTCGCATCCTTTCATCCACACATGCATAATCAATCATTGCCTTCCTTTTATTCAGTTCACCACCCACCCTTCTCATCATTCGCCACATATACTTGTGGATCATTTTGTGCCTGAAGAGGGTATTGGCTATCACCAACCCCCTCCTGGCACAAATGTCCAGTAAAGTACTGCCATTCTCATCTATCTCAGCAGGTACACCCCACTCACCAACTATTCCATCCACCTTCACATTCCCTACTTTACCATTCATATCACGGATCAAAAACACTCTCTCATTCCTTTCAAACTTTTCTATGCTCACTTGCACATTTGTCCAGATCTTTTCTCTCATTCTGCTTGCACGATCTTGCATTGGCACATACACGCAAACAATCGCCCACATTTGTCGTCCAACTTTCAATCTTACCCACATAATCCTTGAGCCTACTGATCCATACTCTCTTATATTCTCCTTCCATCTATTACTCACAACAATACACACTCCTTGTTTTGCCCTCTCATTCCCACCTACTCCTGCACAAATACCCCATCCATACTCCTATTCTCTCACACTCTCACCTCGCTATTTAGTTTCAGTTACTCCACATACATCCACTTTCACACCCTCAAGCACCTGGCAATCACTCTCTCTTTCACTTCATCATTTGCGCCCCTTACATTCCACGTCGCCATCCGTATCATGTCCTTTGTTCGGTCCTTAGTCGTCGTCTTTTGGACAGCCCTGGTCCGAGGCTTCTTGTTCGGACGGACCATACTTTGACGACTAAGGAACGGACAAAGGACATTCCTAGGGTGGGAACATGGAATGTGAGAGGAGTGAATGATGCAGTGAAAGAGAGAGAGATTGTTCAGGTGCTTGAGGATGCAAAAGTGGATATATGTGGATTGACTGAAACTAAATGAAAAGGTGAAAGGGTGAGAGAATGGGAATATGGTTTAGGTATATATGCGGGAGTCAATGAGAATGAGAGGGCAAGAGAGGGAGTATGTCTGATGATAAGCAAGAAATGGAAGGAGAATATAAGAGAGTATGGAACAGTGGGTGCAAGGATTGTATGGGTGAGGATGAAAATAGGTATACAAGCGTGGGTAATTGTATGTGTGTATGCCCCGACAGAGGATCGAGTGGCAAGAGCGAAAGATGAGTTTTGGGCGAGAGTAGAAGCATGTATGGACAAGTTTGAGAGGAGCGAGAGAGTGCTGTTGATTGGAGATATGAATGGCAAAGTTGGGAATGTACGAGTGGTTGGTCAGTGGGGTGTGCCAGCTGAAGTAGATGGGAATGGTAGTGCTTTGGTGGACATCTGTGCTTGTAAGGGGTTGGCAATAGCCAACACCTACTTTTGTCATAAGATGATCCGCCGGTATACATGGAGAGTAATGAGGAGGATGGATGGTGAACTTGTTGAACGAAAGGCAATGATAGACTACGTGTGTGTGGATGAGCAAATGAGAAGACAAGTGTTGGATGCAAGAGTGTGGAGAGGGTGGGGGAATGGAGTCTCTGACCATCACTTAGTGATGGCCAAGATAGAGATGCAAAGAAAGTGGTTGAGGAGACGAAGGGGAAGACAGGAGGAAACAGCTCCTGTGAGAAGAGTGTAGAAATTGCACGATAGTGAGAAAATGACAGAGTATAAGAGCGTAGTGGAAGAAAGATTGGGAAGGTATGAGCTAGAGCAGATGGAAGGGGTGGAAGACGTATGTAAGATATTCACGGAAGAGATAGGCGCAGCGTGTGAGGCGGTTTGTGGAGTGAGGAGGAGATGCAAGGGTGTGCAAGGGACAGCATGGTGGAATGATGAGGTGAAACGAACTGTGGAACAAAAGAAGATGACATATAATGAATGGTTGGCGAGTAGAGGTAGGGGAGAAGATGAGAGAGAGAAGAGAGAGGTATATGTGAGCAGGAGAAGGGAGGTAAGAGACTGGTGAAGGAGAGTAAGAAGAAAGTGGATGAAGAGTTTGGGAGGAATCTGAGTGTGAAATGGAGGAAGAGTAAGAAATTGTTTTGGAAGGAGGTAAAGAAAGTAAGGCAGTGTGAAAGGGGAAATAGTAGGGGAGTGAAAGATAGGAATAATAGATTGTTGGTGGAGAAGAGAGAGAAATTGAGATGCAAGGAGCACTTTGAGGATTTGTTGAATGTAGAGAGTGAGAGTAGTGCGAGTATAAGTGGTTGGGGAATGGCTGGGAGAAGAAGAGATGAGAGGAGGGAGGAAGAGATCAGTAGGTCGGAAGTAGTGGAAGCGATGAAGAAGATTAAGTTGGGAAAAGCCCCAGGAATTGATGGAGTGTGTGGTGAAATGCTTAGGTATGGGGGTGAGATTGTTGTGGAGTTGATATGGAAGTTGTGTAGATTGGCTTGGGAAGAGGGAAGGGCTCCAGAGGACTGGAAATCAGGTATAATTGTTCCTTTATACAAAGGAAAAGGGGAGAGAGAAGTATGTGGTAATCATAGGGGTATTTGCCTTCTTAGTGTGACTGGTAAAATATATGGTAGAATACTCATTGATAGGGTTAGGCATATGACAGAGGAGCTAGTTGGAGAAGAACAAGGGGGATTTAGGAAGGGAGAAGGGTGTGTAGATCAGATACTTGTTCTAAGATGTTTAGTGGAGAAGTATCTAGGGAAGGGAAGGAAAGTGAATGCTGCCTTCATGGACTTAAAGAAAGCTTATGACAGAATAGATAGGCAAGGTATGTGGAAGGTATTAAGAATATACGGAGTGGAGGGGAAATTTTTGAGTGCTGTGAAGAGTATGTACGAGGGAGCTAGGGCTACGGTGCAAGTGGATGGTGTGCTGAGTGAGTTCTTTGATCTCAATGTGGGACTGAAACAGGGTTGTGTGATGTCTCCATGGCTGTGTAATATATACATGGATGGGGTTGTAAAGGAGGTGCAAGGTAGGGCAGTGGATGTGTGGCTGGCCCTAATGAATGAGGGTGAGATTTGGAAGCTTCCGGTGTTGCTGTTTGCTGATGATACAGTATTGTTGAGTGAAGATTAATGGGAGTTGCAAGGTTTGGTGAATGAATTTGGGACAGTGTTTAGAAGGAGGAATCTGAAAGTTAATGTAAACAAAAGTAAAGTTATGGTGTTTGAGAGGAATGATGTCACAGAGTGTGCAGTGAGGTTGGATGGTGAGGATATGGAGAATGTGAGTGCATTCAAGTACTTGGGTAGTATGATGAGTAAGGATGGAACTTTGGGGGATGAAGTGCGTGAAAGGGTACAGCAGGGAAGGAAGGTTGTTGGTACACTGAAAGCAGTGAAGAGAAATAGGGAGGTGAGTATGGAAGTTAAGAAGTCACTGCATGATAGTATTGTGATCCCTACCCTGACGTATGGAAGCGAGGCGTGGACCTTGCAAGAGGGGAACAAGTCAAGAGTGAGAGAAGTGGAAATGAGTTACTTGAGAGGAGCATGTGGAGTGACGTGGAGGGACAGGTTGACGAATGAAGAAGTGAAGGAACGTTGTGGGGTGGATGTGGATGTGGTTGAGAAGATTAGGAGAAATACATTTAGGTAGTTTGGACACTTGAAGAGAATGGATAATGAAAGACTGACTAAGAGGGTGTATGTAGGTGAGGTGGAGGGAGGGAGAGGGAGGAGCAGACCGAGGATGAGGTGGAGCGATGGAGTTGAGAGGTATATGAGGGAGGGGGGGTGAGTTGGGGGGAGGGTAGTCAAATGGTGGGTGACAGAGCGACTTGGAGGCGTTTTGTCTGCGGCCACCCTTTGCGGGATTAAGGTGTCGGGCTAAAGATAGATAGATAGATAGATAGTTTCCCGGGGAGGTGCGCTAACCCTCCGCCAACCCACTTGCTGTCACATAGGGAACACGTGTCGGTTTGTTATAAGGATACCACCCAGCGTTGTAAATGCTTTCCTGGATTACAGGAAATCATTTACAACGCTACTCGATGTAGAGCTACCGTAAAACAGAGTACCACTACACTAAGTGGGTGGATGATGGGCGTCCCCATCTACGAAGACGCCCCCACCTACCATGTTCTCCATTTTTTTCTTGCTTTTATCAGAGTTCCATGCTCTCAAATTTACCCTTGTTTCTGTCAGGGTGACGTGCTCTCTAATTTAAGTTTCTTTCCATCAGGGCGACGTGTTCTCTAATTTACCCTTGCCTTTATCAGGGCTACGTGTTCTCTAATTTACCCTTGCCTTTATCAGGGCGACGTGTTCTCTAATTTACCCTTGCCTTTATCAGAGTGACGTGTTCTCTAATTTACCCTTGCCTTTATCAGGGCGACGTGTTCTCTAATTTACCCTTGCCTTTATCAGGGCGACGTGTTCTCTAATTTACCCTTGCTTCTATGGGACGACATTAGTTAACTTCAGAAAGGACTCGCATACTGAAGGGGTTAATTTAGGATGCATTTAACTCGTCCTGTTCCAACACTCTCTCCTAACTTGATATAAAATCATAAGGTGATAACAAGAAATACATTTTTAAAAGCGTTCCTTGGATGAATGGATTAGAAGAGGTGTTATCTATGGGGTTTGGGAGGTCTCCCCCCCTGCACCTCCTCAGACTCTCTGCCCCTACTAGCCCCCCATATAAAATTTCTAATTTTTTGATGTGCAACAATGTGCGATACTGTGCCGTATACTTTGTGGGAGTTTACAAAGATCCCAGTTATAATTATTTATAGAATAATAGGAATATGTGACATTTGTAGTAGCCTGGGATCAGATTTTCAGACATAATTACGATAGATTTCTTGGTTACGAGGAAAATTATTTGAACATAAGGAGGTTTATACAATGTTGAGTCTCTAGTTCTTCTTTCAAAAACAATTCTAAGTTAATTCTATATTACGACAGGGAATCAACCGTAAGTATGCTCAAGAATCACAAGAATCACATCCCTGTTTCGTTTGTTAGTTCAGTGATCAACTTACTATGGATGATAACTTTTCGTCAACTTTCAGGGGAGAGAATAAAGGTATTACATTTGAGTACTGTACTGTAATGATGAGTACATTATTCTGTACAATCGCAAAGCGTAAATGTTCTATTTTTAAGTGAAGAAACACTGCAAATTCTCCTCTTCACACATTTACATTGCCTTATCATTTTAATCTCAACTGATAAGCATTTCCTTTTAAGAGCTAATAATATGATCACATAAGATTATTAGCGAATTGTGGGTGACTCAGATTTTACTCTTTTGTGCTCTCACTTCTCCGGTCTGTGTTCAGCCAAACGAGTACTTTCAATATAAACATTCACCTTAAGAGTACACAGAGCTTTTAGTACAGTAGTGACGTACGGCTTAAATGGAGTCAACACAAATTGTAAACACAGAACACCACCCTCCTCAGAATAGAGCTTGGCCACCCTCCTTCATCCCTCCCCCCTTCCCCTCTCCCTCCCCCTCCCCCATCCCTCCCCAAGTGTGAAGATCTCGGTACAGCCTTGAGCAAAAAGTTCGTCAGGTATCTTCTGTCTTGCCTTCCATATTTCTCCTTCCTCACCAGACGACAGACAGTATCTCTTCTCTTCATACTAATTTATTACGTGCTTCATATTACAGTCGAGTCAAATACTTCATTTACCAGCTTCCACTGACACATCAAGCAGAGCAGTGTCGGCGAACTCTTGGTCTTGGCTGTATATCACGGGAGTTTGGAACTTTAATATCAAAGGCGATTTTCGTGATGTAAAAAAAAAATACAATCATGATTTCATCAATGATGTACTTGTATTTATTTCACGTATGTATGTATGTATGTATCTATGTATTGTTATGGAACAGAGAATGATAATGTACACTTTAAGTGAGAATACTAAAAATCACTACTGTCCCGTAAAGTTCCAGGTTCAAAACAAAAGAGTTAGGTAAAATTACAAGTTAAAGTTTAATGCTCAAACTAACAACAAAACATTCAGGACTCATAAGGATAATGTAATGGCAAAAAACAGGTTAAATATATGGTTAACTGCAATAGCCTCTATTAACACGAAATTAGCATGAGAAAATTTATCTAAGTCAGCCCTGATAAAATGAGAAAACACTGGATAATGCTCAGTTAATGCAAGATATATTATTACAGATATAAAATATTATTACCACTGGCTGACATTATGAATCACAAAAACTTTACTAGGCCCACGAATCAACACCCTATGCTATACAGTACAAGAACAAAATGTAATAACACTTATACTCAAATTACACAGCTGTTAGATGGTTGGAGACTTCCTGAGCACTCACAATAATAACAACTGTACAGGGGAGGACAGAGATGTGAGCAAAATGAGGAGTAGATCTAAGTGGCAATAATGCAGAGACTGAGCTCATTATATAGGGGCCGGCAGAGCTTGATACAACTTGTAAGAAGGACGCGCAAATGAAGCCATAGGGGACAAAGAGTTGACAATCCTGCTCTGAACAACAGAAAGAACGACTTACTCTATTATAAGGGGAGAAGGGGGTAATGAGGTAGAACACGCTCGTGATCAAACATGCAGCATACTGTACGTTAGAATTACACAAAGGATGATGAAATCATAAGCTATGTAACACCTCCCCACAAAGAAAAAGAAATTTACAATGGAAATTTCTCATTACTCTAAAACAATCTGTCTAAAGTCTAGATAAGCAATCTGCAATAACATTTTCTTTCCCCTTGACGTGTTGTATGTCTAATGAATACCCCTGAAGAAGTAGACTCCATCTTGCCAATCTCTGATTTTTATCTTTAAACTTACTAAGGAATTTCAGTGGGTTATGATCGGTATAAATGACTATGGGGTCAAAACCAGAACACAAATAAAATGAAAAATGCTGTAAACCCAAAATCAAGGCCAAAAGCTCTTTCTCAATAGTTGAGTAGTTCTTTTGAGGTGGAGTGAACTTCTTACTGTAATAAGATACAGGGTGTTCAATACCCTGATCATCCTCTTGCAGCAAAACAGCCCCAGCTCCTGTATCACTTGCATCAACAGCCATCTTAAAAGGCTTAGCAAATTTGGAGTAGCGAGCACTGGCTGACTTAATAGGATAGCTTTAAGTTTGCTGAAAGCGGATTCACAGTTATCGGTCCAGACAAATTTAACTCCCTTTTCCAGTAGGTCTGTAAGTGGTGATACAAGAATTGAAAAGTTAAGAACAAATCTCCTGTAATAACCTACCATTCCCAAAAATCTTTGTAGCTCTTTCCTACTTTTAGGTCTGGGAAGATCACTTATAACCTGAACCTTAGCTCCTGGTGGTGCAACATGTCCATCACCAATTACGTACCCAAGGTACTGAACTTTAGCTTGACCAAACTCACACTTTGATAAATTAGCTACAAGATTAGCCTGAACCAAACGGTCAAGAAATTTACTGACATGGCATAGGTGATCTTTCCAGTTGTCACTGAAGATTAATACATCATCAATATAAACAACACACCCTGCCAAACCCTCTGTTACAACATTCATGAGCTTCTGAAATGTGGCTGGTGCATTCTTCATACCATATGGCATTACAGAACATGCAAAAGTCTTTCCTAGTGTTACAAAACATGAGATCTCCCTAGCACGTTCAGTCATAGGTACTTGCCAGTATCCCTTTAACAAATCAAACTTACTTATGTACCTAGCCTTTCCGATCTTGTCTGTGCAATCTTCCACGCGAGGGAGAGGGTAAGTGTCTGTTTTGGTTATCTGATTAACACGTCTGTAGTCGATGCAAAGCCACTATGACCCACCTGGCTTAGGGACTAGAGTCACAGGAGAACTCCACTCGCTCTGGCAGGGCTTAATCATCTTGTGGTCCAACAGGTAGCCAAGCTCCTTCTGGATGAGAGGAACTTTCACTGGGTTCACACGGTAAGGAGGCTATTTAATTGGCTTTGCGTCTCCAACATCAACATCATGCATCAACACAGTGGTTCTTCCTGGAGTGGCATGGAACACTTGCGGGTACTCCTGCAGTAATGCCGAAAACTCCTGCCTTTCCTCGGGAGGTAGATGAGAAAGCTTAGTCTGGAGATCATTCATGATATCAGGATTCTTCCCCAAACTATCACTCACGCACATGCTGCATGGGAGAACTTCACTTGCAGACTCGGGTGGAACAGCTACAGTGCAGACTGGGTTATTTTCGTCCCGCCTGTGATATAACTTTAGCATGTTGATGTGACAAAGTTGCTTGTTCTTTCTACAATCTGGTGTGGCGATGACATAGTTGACATCACTGAGTTTCTTCTCCACGAAATAAGGACCACTAAACTTGGCTTGAAGAGGTTGCCCATGCACTGGTAGCAGAATCAAAACCTAATCTCCTGGCTGAAAGTGGCATAACCTGGACTTCTTATCATACCAAGTCTTCATCTTCTCTTGAGCAGCTCCTAAATTCTCTCTCGCCAGCTGTAAAGCAGTGGACAGCCGTTCTTTGAACTTCTTCACATACTCCAGCAAGTTGACGTCATCTTCCTCCGACAGCCAGCATTCCTTGAGTAGCTTAAGGGGTCCTCTTACTTCTTGGCCAAACAGTAGTTCAAAGGGTGAGTAGCCCAGTGATTCATTTGGAGATTCTCTTGCGGCAAATACAACGAATGGAAGACCTTTATCCCAGTCTTTCTGATCTTCCAAACAGTATTTCTTGAGCATCGATTTGAATGTTCGATGATATCTCTCCAACGCTCCTTGGGTCTGGGGATGGTAACCTGAAGACGTGATCTGGGTGATGCCCAACTCTTTCAGAGACTGCTTGAAAACATTTGACATGAAATTACTTCCCCAGTCTGACTGTACCTCCTTGGGCAGACCAAGCTTTGTGAAGAACCCTAGCATTTCCTTAACCACGTTCTTTGCTGAGATATTTCTAAGTGGAATGGCTTCAGGATAACGAGTAGCCATATCAATCAGGGTCAACACATAAGAAAATCCTGATAAAGTCTTAGGAAGAGGGCCCACAATATCCACCAACACACGGGTGAATGGCGCCTCAAAAGGAGGAATGGGAACTAGAGGTGCAACCTTTTCGGTCTGATTACACTTCCCCACAACTTGACAGGTGTGACAAGACTTACATACCAGGAAACATCCCTGAAGATACCTGGCCAGTAGAAGTGTTTCAAAATGCATGCCATAGTCTTCCTTACTCCAAGGTGTCCTGCCAAACTGGAATCATGAGCCACTCTAATGATATCCTGCCTACAAACACGAGGGATGACAACTTGATGTACAACCTCCCATTCACAGTCGGCTGATGCTGTTGGGGGTATCCTCTTTCTCATAAGTACTCCTGACTTTATATAATAACAAGTAGAAGCACCAGCTGACTCTTCCTCACTGCAAGCAGAGTTAGCTAGACCTTTCAACTCAGGGTCAGCAACCTGCAACTCAACCAACTCTTGACGAGACAAATTATCAACACTACGGGGTACTGCCTCATCTGGTGAGTAGTCCAAATTAGCAAGAAAAGTGTCAGCTAGGATAACATCATCATCATCATTATCCTCTAAGTCACCAGTAACTTTAGACTTAGCCCTAGTGACAGCACATGCAGGGAACACATCAGGGACATCACAATCCTGGGCTGCAGCCACTGGCTCACTAGACAACTGAGGAGCTGGACACACTTGACTTCCACCAATATCATTTCCAAGTAAGAAAGTTACACCTGACATTGGGAGTGTCTCAACCAACCCAACCATAACGGAACCATTAACAAAACTAGACTCTAAATTCACTCTGCACAGAGGGACAGAGAAGTAATTATTCCCTACACCTTGTAAGATTACAGTTTCATCAGAGGAATTAACATTAGAGCCTAGAACACTGGTCAGCATAAGGGATTGGCAAGCACTTGTATCACGATATATTTTAACTGATTTCCTGTCATTACTGTCCAGAGGACTGACAAAACCATCAGACAGGAAATTAGCACATGAACTCTTGAGAGTGTCACTCACGTTACTGCTCAAAAGAGGAGCTTCATCATGAGAATTTAATTTACCCCTCAAAGCAGGTTCAGTTAACTCAGTTAAAGAATTGTGGGAACTCTCAAGGGTGGACACTAGACCAATTGACTGAATATTTAAAGACTCCTTTTTGTTCACATCACGCTGTCTCCTGAAACATTTCTCTGTAGTATGACCAAGCTTACTACAATAAGTACATTTACTTTTCTGAAATCTAGAGGTGAAGCTGGTATTTACTTCCTGAGAAACATCATCTTTATTCTCTTTCCTGTTACCTGTACTCTGAGTAGAGGCAACGTACTTACTCTCAGCTTTCCTTTTTTCTTTAGAATATCTCTTGTGAGTGAGAACATATTCATCAGCTAAAACTGCAGCATCAGACAAATTATCTATTCTTTTCTCATCAAGATATAGTCTTACATCATTATTAATACACCTTTTGAAGTCCTCCAGCAAAATCATCTGCTTAAATTTGTCAAAATCAGAATCCACATTCTTAGAATTTAACCACTGCTCTAACAGATCTTCTTTGATTTTTGCATACTCAACATGGGATTGCTTATCTTGCTTATAAGTTGTCCTAAATTTTACTCTATAGGCTTCAGGAACAAGCTCATAGGCCTTAAGAATCAAGCTCTTAACTACATCATAATTATCAGATTGATCCTGAGACAAAGATGCATAAGTTACTTGAGCTTTACCGGTGAGAACAGTTTGAAGGAGTACTGGTCAATACTCTTTGGGCCAATTAAAACCTGTAGCTACCCTCTCAAACAACTGAAAATACTTTGTTAAATCAGATTCATTAAAAGGAGGGACAAGTTTAACATTTTTAGCCGCATCAAAATCATCAGACCTAGATGATCCAGTTCCACCTTGTTTCATGCGATACTCATGGTCTGCCTGAATCCTAGCAAGTTCAATTTGTGCCTGAGCCTCCTGAATACGAGCATTTGCCTGAAATTCAGCCTCCTTAGCACGAGCCTCCTGCAGGGCTAGCTGTACTTAGCTAATTCAATCTCCGTTTGCTCATTTGGAGGAGTTACATTAAACAAGCATTCATTAATCATGTCAACAATTTGATCTTTGGAATGATGAGAGCGAACAGCAATTCCCAATTGTTGAGCAACAAGCTTAAGTTCATTCTTTGTTCTGTTTTCTACATCACACACTGTTTGCACATTTGACAGAAAATCTTTGGCTTCAATAAGCGTAGTAATAGTAGACATCATGAATAAATCAGTCACAAAATATCAAGCAATATCCTTATGATAATATCCTGAATATCCTGATAAGAGGTCGCCAAGTTTATGTTACGGAACAGAGAAAGTTAATGTACACTTTAAGTGAGAATACTAAAAATCACTACTGTCCCATAAAGTTCCAGGTTCAAAACAAAAGAGTTAGGTAAAATTACAAGATAAAGTTTAATGCTCAAACTAACAACAAAACATTCAGGACTCATAAGGATAATATAATGGCAAAAAACAGGTTAAATATATGGTTAACTGCAATAGCCTCTATTAACACGAAATTAGCATGAGTAAATTTATCTAAGTCAGCCCTGATAAAATGAGAAAACACTGGATAATGCTCAGTTAACGCAAGATATATTATTACAGATACAAAATATTATTACCACTGGCTGACAACATGAATCACAAAAACTTTACTAGGCCCACGAATCAACACCCTATGCTATACAGTACAAGAACAAAATGTAATTACATTTATACTCAAATTACACAGCTGCTAGATGGTTGGAGACTTCCTGAGCACTCACAATAATAACAACTGTACAGGGGAGGACAGAGATGTGAGCAAAATGAGGAGTAGATCTAAGTGGCAATTAATGCAGAGACTAAGCTCATTATATAGGGGCCGGCAGAGCTTGATACAACTTGTAAGAAGGACGCGCAAATGAAGCCATAGGGGACAAAGAGTTGACAATCCTGCTCTGAACAACAGAAAGAACGACTTACTCTACTATAAGGGGATGAGGGGGGAGTGAGGTAGAACACGCTCGTGATCAAACATGCAGCATATTGTACGTTAGAATTACACAAAGGATGATGAAATCATAGGCTTTGTAACAGTATGTATGTATGTGTTTGTCTGTATGTATGGTATGGATGTATGTACCGGGTATGCATTCACTCATTTTCTGTCGTCGTGGAAGTAGTGTTATATTGTCCTTATTAATTTACTGTATTTATGTATGTACGAGTATATGTTTATACGCATATATGTATGTATGTAGCCTTCGTTTGTTTGTATGTGGGTATTTATGTATCTATTTGTTAATTAAATGTCAACATCCTTTATTGTCTGTCCTGGTGGTGGTAGTCCCGTACTGCCCGTACTGGCCGCACGTGCTACAAGCCTGGAGGCAGAGAGACAACCCCAACCTTTACTTCACCACCTACGAGGACATGAAGGACGACATCATGGGGCAGCTGTGGAACATCAACAAATTCCTCGGCAAAAACTTGACGGAGGAACAACTCAAGATGGTGAGTAGGAGACACTCGTGCGGCTAGGAGGCTACCTCAACATCTCTTCCTTGCCGGTTTATTCCTGAGTCTGCTCCGTTACTGTATTGTAGAAGGTGAATAGGAGAAACCCGTATGGTTAGGAAGCTTACTCAACACCTCTTCCTTACAAGTTTATTCCTGAGTCTGCTCCTTTACTATATTCTTGTGTATTATTCATGTAATCTAGGTCGACGTTAAAATGATACAAGAAGTAAAAAAAGAGGGTATGAATGGATAGTTTAGAAAATAAATCGATAAGGAAGAGGTGCTAAGACGCCTCCTTACCTGACGAGAATACCGACCCCTGTTACTAAAAACTGAATCCGCCAAGGTGTAAGGAAGCCACTTATGACTGACGGTCACTGATGGAACACGTGTAGTTGTTAGGTGGGATTAGCCTGCATCCCACATTATACAGTGCAGTCAGCAACCATAAGGAAATCTCAAAGTTCTACCATTATCACATTCTCTCTCTCTCTCTCTCTCTCTCTCTCTCTCTCTCTCTCTCTCTCTCTCTCTCTCTCTCTCTCTTCACATGAGAGTCAACGGATTCATTCTGGATGGCGTTGTAACTGGTTCTGGAGACTTAGTGACACAACTTCCTTCGCGATGTATTCTGAACACAACACCTCAACATCATCTTACAACCTACTGATGTCAACGATATTAACAGATACGGAAAACATACACAAGAATCTTAAACCATAATCGCCCAGATAAATAGCTGAGGAATAAGTGCTACGAAGCTTGATACTTCTCCCATCTACGTAATTTCTTTCTCAGTGTCTCTGGATCCTGACTCAACCGATCACTGGACAGAGGAAAAAAAAAATGAAGACTATGATAATGATATATGGTGATGATGATGAGGAAGAAGAGGAGGATAGGGGTGGTGATGGTATTGGTGATGATGATGATGACCATGGTGATGTTATCATCCCCATCATCATCGTTATGTTTAAAGTCATTATTATTATTATTATTATTATTATTATTATTATTTTTATTATTATTATTATTATTATATGATTGTAGCATATGCACCGTGTGAGGACAGGAGTGAGAGAGAGAAAGATTTTGGGATGAGCTGGATGAAGTAGTGGGAGAAATGCCCAGGAGCTACAAGGTGATCATAATGGAGGATATGAATGGAAGAGTAGGCACTGGTCCTGAGGATGACATAATGGGTTGTTATGGAGTACCAGGAGAAAATGATAATAGGAAGTGACTAAAGGATATGTGTCAGGAGAGGAGGTTGTGCATTTGTAACTCGTGTTTCAAACACAAAGATGCACATAAATATACAAGGTATAGAGGAAACAGGGATCGTGTTGAAAGAAGCCTGATTGATTACATGCTCGTAGAGAGGTCGATGATGGGAAAGGTTGCTGATACGAAGGCCGTGAGAGGACGATGTGGAGGTCGGTCAGATTATATGATTGTGGTATGCAAGATCAAGCTGAGAAGAGTGCTGTGGATCAGGAGGGAGAGTAGCAGTCAGGGAGAAAGACTGGAAGTTGAGAAGCTGAGGATCAAAGAAATGGCAGATGATTAATGGACCAAAGTTGAGGAGGAGTTAGAATCAGTGAACTGGAATTAAATGAATCTGGACATCTGGTGGAATGCATGTAGGGATTGCTTGGTTAGAAATGCTAAAGTGGTGTGTGGTGTGGCAAGAGTAACAACAAAAAAGAAAGGTACGGCATGGTGGGATGAGGAGGTTAAGAGAGCAGTAGAGGAAAAGAAGAAGTGGCTAAAGTGGTTACAGGATAGGGGTTCAGTTGAAATAATAACTGAGTATATTGAGAGCAAGAAGCACGTAAAGAGCCTAGTGAAGAGGAAAAAGAAGGAGGTAAATGATGATTTGGGAAGAAAAATGAATGCAAATTACTCTGAAAATGGGAAGTTATTCTGGAAAGAGGTGCGGAAACGTAGAAGTGAAAGCGGAAAGAAATGTGATGGTGTGAAGGATTCAGGTGGTAGATTATTAATCCATGTAGATGAAGTAAGGACCAGATGGACAGAATATTTTGAAAGCCAGATGAATCGGAATAGAGAGAGCAGAGCGGCTGTAAACATGATTGATTTGGGACGGGTGCGGCGAAGGAATGCAGTGCCAGGAGACGTGACATTCCCACTGGTGAAGAGTGCAGTGAAGCGGCTGCAAAATGGGAGAGCAGCTGGGGTTGATGAGGTGTATAAGTGTAGTGGAGAGAGTGGAATGAAGTGCTTGTTGGAGATAATTATGTAAGAAGGTATGGATGAGTGAAACTGTGCCTGCAGAGTGGAAAAAGGTTGTGATTGTACCCCTGTACAAAAATAAAAGTGAGCGAAGTGAGTGCAAGAATTATCATGGCATAAGTTTATTGAGTGTGGTAGGAAAGGTATATGAAAGAATTTTTATAAAGTAAGAGTGATATCAGAAGTCTTAGTGAGTGATGAACAGGGTGGCTTAAGGAGTGACAGAGGATGTGTGGATCAAGTATTTGCAGTGAGACAGATAGCAGAGAAGGCTTGTGAGAAGGACCATAAGGTGTTTATGACAATCATGGATCTGGAAAAAGCATGCGACAAAGTAGACAGAGAGGGATTGTGGAAAGTTTTGCGCATGTATGGTGTAAATGGTAAGCTCCTAAGTGCTGTCAAGAGTTTTTATGATGGTAGCGAAGCGTGTGTAAGGGTTAATGGACATCTAAGAATGGTTCACGATCAGTGTGGGTGTGCAACAAGGTTGTGTGATGTCCCCATGGTTGTTCAATATATATATATGGATGGGGTGATGAGAGAAGGAAAAACACGAGTAATGGAGAGAGGGATGGCGTTGGTAATGAATCGTGATGAATATCTCAAATTTGTTGTATGCTGATGATGCAGTACTGTTGGGAAGTACCGGACAAGAACTTGGCAGGCTAGTGCAGAGTTTTACTGATGTCTGTGAGCGTCGTGCCTTGAGAGTAAATGCAGAGAAGAGTAAAGTGATGGTTACTGAGAGAGAAGTGACTCCCAGTGGGATGTTACAGTGAATGGAGAGAGACTGGAACTGGTGAGAGAGTTCAAATACCCGGGTACAGTGATAGAAAAGAGAAGAAAATGAGCAAAAGAAGTTGAAAGTAGAGTGACACAAGGAAGAAAGGTAGCAGGTGCAATGAAGGCCTTGATAAGAAACAGAGGCCTGAGTGTTGCAGCTGCACAAGGCTTACATAAGGGAGTGTTAGTGCCAACATATGGGTGTGAGACTATGGTGTGGCATGAAAATGAAAAGTCAAGAGTAAGAGCAGTGGAGATGGGACTGTTGAGGAATGTATGTGGAGCACAGAGGGTGGATACGATATGAAATAATGTGATTCGTGAAAGGTGTGAAGTGAGGAAGTCTGTGGACACCAGAATCGAAGAGAATGTACTGAGATGGTATAGTCATGCGGAGAGAATGGATAATAATAGAGTGGTGAAAAAGGTATATCTAAGCGAATTTGAAGAAGAGAGGAGGCAAGGCAGGCCAAGGAGAAGGTGGAGAGATACGGTGGATGAGCGTATGAGGAAGAGAGGTTTGGAAGTCGGTGAGGATAGGGAACTGACAAGAGATAGAACTAACTGGATGAATGTTGTGAGGGGAAGTGCATGATCAGGGATTTTTGGCACCCCTTTTTAATGTGATAGCGTCCGGATGGACTCAATCGGATATGTTTATGTGAAGCTACAGAATGTAATGAATGTTTTTGGTGTATCTGATAGAGCCAGGATTCCGGGGGCTTGAATGATGAGTGAATGGAAACGTGGCCCATTAGACTGGGCAAATTTGGGCTGTCTGGACATTGATACTCCTCACCCTGTCCTTGGGTGGGTAGGGGGGGTTTCAAGAATACTCCTCCAGTATCCCTGCTTGTCGTACTAGGCGACTAAAAGGGTTGGTGGTGGGTTAGTGCCCCACCCCATAAAAAGAGCTAACTAAAAAAGCGAATAAAGCACCTCGGACCAGGATGGACTATACATTGACGACTAAGGAATGGACAAAGGACGTTCTGAGGGTGGGGACATGGAATGTGAGAGGAGTGAATGATGAAGTGAAAAAGAGAGATTGTGCAGGTGCTTGAGGTTGCAAGAGTGGATATATGTGGATTGACTGAAACTAAATGAAAAGGTGAAAGGGTGAGAGAATGGAAATACGGTTTAGGAATATGTGCAGGAGTTAATGAGAATGAGAGGGCAAGAGAAGGAGTATGTCTGATGATAAGCAAGAAGTTGAAGGAGAATATAAGAGAGTATGGAACAGTGGGTGCAAGGATTGTATGGGTGAGGATGAAAGTAGGTATACAAGCGTGGGCGACTTTGTGTGCGTATGCGCCGACAGAGGACTGAGTGGAGAATAAAAGATGAGTTTTGAGCGAGTGCAGAAAGATGTATGGGCAAGTTTGAGAGGAGTGAGAGAGTGTTTTTGATTGGAGACATGAATGGCAAAGTTGAGAATGTATGAGTGGATGGAGTGGTTGGTCAGTGGGGAGTGCCAGCTGAAGTAAATGGGAATGGTAGTGCTGGTGGACATCTGTCCTGGTAAGGGGTTAGCAATAGCTAACACCAATTTTCGGCATAAGATGATCCACCGGTATACATGGAGAGTTATGAGGAGGATGGATGGTGAACTTGTTGAACGAAAGGCAATGGTAGACTATGTGTGTGTGGATGAGCTAATGAGAAGACAAGTGGTGGATGCAAGAGTGTGGAGAGGGTGGGGGAATGGAATCTCGGACCATCACTTAGTGATGGCCAAGGTAAGGCTGCAAAGAAAATGGTTGAAAAGACGACGGGGAAGACAGGAGGAAACAGCTCCTGTGAGAAGAGTGGAGAAATTGCACGATAGTGAGAAAATGGCAGAGTATAAGAGCATAGTGGAAGAAAGATTGGGAAGGTATGAGTTAGGGCAGATGGAAGAGGTGGAAGACGTATGTAAGATATTCACGGAAGAGATAGGCGCAGCGTGTGAGGTGGTTTGTGGAGTGAGGAGAAGATGCAGGGGTGTGCAAGGGACAGCATGGTGGAATGATGAGGTGAAACGAGCTGTGGAACAAAAGAAGGCATATAGTGAATGGCTAGCGAGCAGAGGTAGAGGAGAAGATGAGAGAGAGAAGAGAGAGGTATATGTGAGCAGGAGAAGGGATGTGAAGAGATTGGAGAAGGAGAGTAAGAAGAAAGTGGATGAAGAGTTTGGGAGGAATCTGAGTGTGAAATGGAGGGAGAGTAAGAAATTGTTTTGGAAGGAGGTAAAGAAAGTAAGGCAGTGTGAAAGGGGTAATAGCAGGGGAGTGAAAGATAGGAATAATAGATTGTTGATGGAGAAGAGAGAGACAATGAGGAGATGGCGGGAGCACTTTGAGGATTTGTTGAATGTAAAGAGTGAGAGCAGTGCGAGTATAAGTGGGTGGGGAATGGCTGGGAGAAGGAGAGATGAGAGGAGGGAGGAAGAGATTAGTAGGGCGGAAATAGTGGAAGCAATGAAGAAGATCAAGATGGGAAAGGTCCCAGGAATTGATGGAGTGTGTGGTGAAATGCTGAGGTATAGGGGTGAGATTGTAGTGGAGTGGATATGGAAGTTATGTAGATTAGCTTGGGAAGAGGGAAGGGTTCCTGAGGACTGGAAATTACGTATAATTGTTCTTTTATACAAAGAGAAAGGGGAGAGAGAAGTATATGGTAACCAAAGAATGATGGAACACATTCGATCCATTTCTCCTTTCTCTGAAATCTCCATTTTAGGAGATTTCAATGTTCACACCACCTTTGGCTCTCCTATCCTTTCACTGATCCACCTGGTGAACAAGCCTACATCTTTTCTATCCTTAATGACCTAGAGCAGCTTGTACAGCACCCTACCCTTATCCCAGACCGCCTTGGAGAGACCTCCAGCATACCTGACCTCTTCCTTACAACTAATCCTTCTCCTTACACTGTTAATCTTTCCTCTCCGTTGGGCTCCTCCGATCACAACCTTATCACCTTAACCTGTCCTACCACTCCGGTACGGCCTGTGGACCCTCCAGGGAAACGTCGTCTGTGGCATTTTGGAGCCACGGATTGGGAGGCCCTCAGGCAGCACTTCTTTGATTTTCCCTAAAATTATTATTGCTTCCATGGCCAGGAGCCATCTGGGTGTGCCTTGCGCATTACGGAGATTATTCTCTCGGGCATGGAAGCATATATTCCTTTCTCATATCCTTTGACTAATGCACGAAAGCCTTGGTTTAATCACGCTTGTTCTAATGCTGTCCGCAACAAGGAGAGGGCCTACAAGAGATAACGGAGCCAACCCATCCCTGAATCACATTATCTTTACGTTTCTGCCCGGAATCGTGCTAAGTCTGTTCTTTGTTCTGCAAAAAATAATTTCATCCGTACTAAATGCTCTCAACTCTCCAACTTGAATTCTTCCCACTCCTTCTGGCACCTTGCCAAAAACCTTTCTAACAACTTTACCTCATCATCCTTCCCTCCTCTTTTCTACTCTAATGGTTCTGTAGCTATTTCTTCTACTGATAAAGCAGATCTCTTCGCACAGACTTACTCCTCCAATTCCACCTCAGACGATTCTGGTGCTGTTCCTCCATCACTTCCCCCCTCTGACTTCCTCATGGCTGATATTAAAATTTCTTCAGCTGATGTATTTTCTGCCATCACTGGCCTCAATACCAACAAGGCATATGGGCCTGATGGAGTTCCTCCTGTTGTTTTCAAGAACTGTGCCTCTGTGCTTACACCCTGCCTAGGCAAACTCTTTCGTCTTTGTCTGTCAACTTGTACCTTTCCTTCTTGCTGGAAGTTTGCTCTCATTCAGCCAGTCCCAAAGAAGGGTGACCATTCCCAACCCTCCAACTATCGTCCAATTGCTTTAACTTTCTGTATTTCAAAAGTTTTCGAGTCAATTCTCAATAGAAAAATTTTAAGGCATCTTTCCTATCACAACCTTTCTGATCATCAGTACGGGTTCCGTCAGGGACGCTCCACTGGCGATCTTCTCACCTACCTTTCAGACTCCTGGTCATCCTCCTTTCGGGACTTTGGTGAATGCTTTGCCATTGCACTTGACATCCCAAAGGCTTTCGATAGAGTCTGGCATAAATCTTTAATTTCCAAACTGCCCTCTTACGGTTTCTATCCTTCTATCTGTTCCTTCGTCGCTAGCTTCCTTTCTGGTCGTTCTATAGCCGCTGTTGTAGACGGCCACTGATCTTCTCTTAGATCTATCAACAGTGGTGTTCCTCAGGGCTCTGTCCTATCACCAACTCTCTTCCTTTTATTCATCAATGACCTTCTAAGCTGTACATCTAACCCTATCCACTCATATGCTGATGACTCCACCCTTCACCTCTCCATTCGGTTCCCGCAACACCCATCTCAGCAGTTACTTCAACAAACAAGGGATGAGGCTATGGCACACCTAATGTCTGACTTGGCTCGTATCTCTGACTGGGGTAAAAATAATCTTGTTGTTTTTAATGCATCTAAGACTCAGTTCTTACACCTATCAACCCAACAAAATCTTCCACAGGTATACCCACTAATGTTTAATAATATTCAGCTTCATCCTGCATCATCCTTGAACATGCCTGGGGTTTCATTTACTCGGGACTTATCTTGGAAAGATCATATTACATCTCTTGTAAAATCTGCTTCCAAGAGATTGGGTGTGCTAAGCCGACTCCGTTCTTTCCTTACCCTTGCACAATTGTTTACTCCATACAGGAGTTTTATCCGCCCCTGTGTGGAGTACAACTCTCATGTGTGGGGTGGCTCCCCGCATACAGCTCTTCTCAATAGGGTGGAGTCAAAGGCTTTTCATCTCATTAACTCTCCTCTGCTTACTGACTCCCTTCAACCTCTGTCTCTTCACCGCACTGTTGCATCTTTATCTCTTTTCTATCACTACTTTAATTGTCACTGCTCCTATGAACTGTCTGAATGCATTCCTCCACCTTTATGACGGGTGCGTAGCACCCGTCTAGCAGCAAACTCTCATCCCTTTTCTGTCCAACTCTCTAATGAAAGAGTTAACCGTTACTCCCAGTCCTTCATTTATGCAACAGGTCAACTCTGGAACTGTCTCCCTCTGTCTGTATTTCCTGCTGCCTATGATCTTCCGTCTTTCAAACGCAGTGTGTCAAGGCATCTCGAAATGAATAGATCTTGAATTTGGCTCTCTGTTGTATTTTGTTTTTATTCTTGGAAGGAACTGTTATTCCTGGCTCATGGCCTTCGGTTCCTTCTTCCCCGCATAAAAAAAAAGGGGGGTATTTCCCTTCTTAGTGTGAATGGAAAAATATATGGTAGAATACTCATTGATAGGGTTAGGCATATAATAGAGGAGCTATTGGAGAAGAACAAGGAGGATTTAGGAAGGGAAAAGGGTGTGTAGATCAGATATTTATTATAAGATGTTTAGTGGAGAAGTACCTAGAGAAGGGAAAGAAAGTGTATGCTGCCTTCATGGACTTGAAGAAAGCTTATGACAGAATAGATAGACAAGGTATGTGGAAGATACTGAGAATATATGGAGTGGAGGGGTAATTGTTGAGTGCTGTGAAGAGTATGTACGAAGGAGCTAGGGCACCGGTGCGAGTGGATGGTGTGCAGAGTGAGTTCTTTGATCTCAGTGTGAGACTGAAACAGGGTTATGTGATGTCTCCATGGCTGTTTAATATATATATATATGGGTGGGGTTGTAAAGGAGGTGCATGGTAGGGCAGTGGATATGGGGGTGGCTCTAATGAATGAGAGTGAGATTTGGAAGATTCCGGTGCTGTTGTTTGCTGATGATACAGTATTGTTGAGAGAAGATGAATGGGAGTTGCAAGGTTTGGTGAATGAATTTGGGACAGTGTGTAGGAAGAGGAATCTGAAAGTTAATGTAAACAAGAGTAAAGTTATGGTGTTTGAGAGGAATGAAGTCACAGAATGCACGGTGAGGTTGGATGGCGAGGATATGGAGAATGTGAGTGCATTCAAGTACTTGGGGAGTGTGATGAGTAAGGATGGAACTCTGGGGGATGAAGTGCGTGAAAGAGTACAGCAGGGAAGGAAGGTTGTTGGTTCACTGAAAGCAGTGATGAGAAATAGGGAGGTGAGTATGGAAGTTAAAGTCACTGCATGATAGTATTGTGATCCCTACCCTGACGTATGGAAGAGAGGCATGGACCTTGCAAGAAGGGAACAAGTCAAGAGTGAGAGCAGTGGAAATGAGTTACTTGAGAGGAGCATGTGGAGTGACATGGAGGGACAGGTTGACGAATGAAGAAGTGAAGGAACGTTGTGGGGTGGATGTGGATGTGGTTGAGAAGATAAAGAGAAATACACTGAGGTGGTTTGGACATGTGGAGAGAATGGAGAATGAAAGACTGACTAAGAGGGTGTATGTAGGTGAGGTGGAGGGAGGGAGAGGGAGGGGAAGACCGAGGATGAGGTGGAGGGATGGAGTTGAGAGGTATATGAGGGAGGGGGGGAGTGCGTTGGGGGGATGGTAGTCAAATGGTGGGTGACACGACTTGGAGGAGTTTTGTCTGCGGCCACCCTTTGCGGGATTAGGGCGTCGGGCTATAGATAGATAGATAGATAGATTATTATTATTATTATTATTATTATTATTATTATTATTATTATTATAGATAGATTAGTAGTAGTAGTAGTAGTAGAAGTATAGTAGTGGTAACTATTATTATCGATAATATTACCATTCTTCTGCTTATTACTTTTAGTATTATTATTATTATTATTATTATTATTATTATTATTGTTATTATTATTATTATTTTTATTATTATTATTTTTTACTTCCTTTTGCATTCCGCAGATTGCCGAGTTCACCAGCTTCTCGTCTATGAAAACCCGAGGGGAACCGATTGACAAAACGTTCTACAACGAGGATGTGTGGAAGAAGCAGGGTGGCATGTTTAGGAAAGGTGAGAGAGAGAGAGAGAGAGAGAGAGAGAGAGGGAGAGAGAGAGAGAGAGAGAGAGAGAGAGAGAGAATTATAAACACTTTTTCTCTTTATTCTAGGGATAAAGGGCGACTGGAAGAACCACTTCTCTCCAGAACTGAACCAAGAGATGGACCAATGGATCAGGGACAACGTGAAGGACACTGGCTTTAAGTTCAAGTTTGGAGATTAGTGAGCTATTTGTATAGAGGTGTATTAAGTGACTACTGAGCTTTGGTAACACCCATTACTTACCTGTTTATTCTGCACATTTTAATTCACTGTCCTCCTCTGTATAACCGATGCAAACTTTGTCTATATTAAGGTGAAATAAATAACACACGAGGCAATGTTAAGGTTTGATATGCCAAATACATGGCTAAGGAAGAGGTGCTACCAAGCCTCCTTTGCCACATAAGATATGGGCCTCACTAAGATGCAAGTTTTAGTGTGTTCTTACTACCTCCAGACGATTTTATTCAGCTTAGGAGAGCACCGTAGCAGTTAGGAGGTTAATGAAGCTGTATCCAACCCCTCCACTTCCAATGGTCTCTTGTACCAGACACCACAGATCAGGCCTGGCACATTTGTAGGAGATAACTGCGATGTGCGTCCTCTCGATGTTTGGGGTAGCTCAGTAGCTGGCTTGCCGATGATCATTCTTTGTCGCTGGCTGGTATTTCCCTCATTTCCCTCTCCTACCTTATTCACTCATAGCACACTTGTATATTGGTATACCTTCACAAACTGTGTATTAATGAGTAGCTTGGAGGTTAAATAAAGTCTGGTGTAACAAAATAATCTTTGACTATTCAAACACTGTTATACAGTCAGGTACAAAGGGTTACACAGTATAAGTCTGAGTGCTATATGAGTACATCTTACTATCCCTACTCCCTGGCTATTACTGCCGGCTCTAAGTTCACAGTGGGGCGTGGGAATGAAGCTGCCAGTGCATCGAATGTTCGATGCTGATGCCTGTGATGCTAAGTTGTTATGTGAATCTTTAGACATGCTAAAAGTAAGTCTGACGTAAGTTATGATACATATACATATACACTGCAGGTAGATAAGATAACAGGTAATGAAAAATATAGTTAATAATTGTATATGAAAGCAAAAATATGGATACAACCTGTAAACTCTTCTAAGCCTAATGAAATTGTCTGAAGCTGGCAAGAATAAATTGATGAGGGGTTGATGAAGACTTAAGGTGCCAAACCACACGCGCTGATATCCTTGTAGAGTTTTTTTCTTCTTCTCTCTAGTTTTTTCTTTTTCCTTTTTCTTAGGTGCCAGCCAACAACATGTCCAACATTTTTTTTCTCACTACACACTGCTTCGCTTCACCTCCTACGTGGGAAAAAAAAGTCTTGATGATTATGATGATTTAGTTGTAGTTCTTTGATAACAATCTATGCATTAAGCTAGGCTTTACTCCTCTTTTTTTTCTGATATAATTCTGGACTGCTTTGCTTCGACATTATCCCTATATTGGCCATGGATGCCAAATTTGTAAGTAGTTTTATGGTGTAAGTTAAAAGACAAAGAACCTTAGATATACTGATTGCTATCCCGAAGTCATATCAACCAAAAGGCGCTGGAGGGGAAGCCTTCACGTGGTGGCGCTGGTTTAATCGAGTGGCTCCACTGGCCGGTTAGGTAAACGTTCCTCAGCTCTTTCTCTATCCCCTGAAAGAAGGATGGTGGACTGCAGAGAACAATTTCAGCCTGCAGTCCACAGGGTTCACGTTCAGCTGAGTCCTGGGCCACAACAATAACAACAACGTCGGCCTAATACCGTCTGTATGTTTTCATCTGACACAAGCGGCCACTTCCACAGCTTGAATATTATATCAAGGTTATGTGATATCAGATGAGCTTTAGTTATGAGGCGAGAATAAGTCTCCTTGGTTACTAGTCAAATTTATCCTCCAATCTGATTACACCTGGCTCATCAGGTGAACACAAACCAACTATAGCATGCAGACATTTAAGCCCTGACTATATTACATACGGATGTCACACACTGTGGCACTGTAATGTTCATCTGATGCACAATGCACTCTGTATATAGATCACTATACTGTGTAACATGTAAATACAAATACCAGTATAGTCACAACACTGAAGTTTTATTATTATTATAATTACTATTAAACCCGCACTTTAATTCTGGCACTAGCAGGGGTACCCGGCGTTGCCCAGGTATATAGCTATGCACACCAACGGATCCCCAGACCCGCAGAGCACACCCACGGGGGTCATACCCTGCCTAAAACCTGATTCAGGCGGAGTTATACCACTTTACAGTGTTGTTTTCCTTGCTAAAAGTATATCATACCACCTCTATCATCACGGCCACTATAATTCCTACCACTGTCACCACATCCACTATTAGAGATACCATTATCGTCACTACATTCCTCATCTTTCCCCCACTATCATCATTAAATTCCTCATCTTCCTCCCACTATCATCACTACCACTATCTCCACTACCGGTACTGCTATTATCACTACCACTGTCACCAATACATTCCTCATCTTCCCCCCGCTATCATCACTACCACTATCACTACTACCGGTACTACTGTTATCATTACAACTATCATCACTACTACTGTTATCACTACCACTATCATCACTAAGTTCCTCATCATCCCCTCACTGTCATCATTATCACTATCACCACTAATAGTATTGCCACAACCACTATCATCACTACATTCACCATCCCCCACTATCATCACTACCACACCGGTAATACTGTTATCACTTACAGTGTCATCACTACATTTCTCATCTTCCCCCACTATTATCACTCCCACTATCACCACTACTACTATTATCACCACCACTATCATCATTATTGTCAGGTCAGACACTGTTCTGCTACTGGTACCATGTAATCCAGTACTACCTGTTTCATGGTCGGATCGTCGGCTACCAAACAGGCACCCCCATTGGTCTAGGCCAGTGAAGAGGGTGACTAGTCACCCTGCAGGATGAAAAGCAAGACCTGTCAAAGGGCGGATGAGCAATTTATGCCAACGACTCGTTAGCCTTGGTTGGCAATCCACCTGGGAGAAGGAAAACTCTGAGGTAAAACCTGAATAGCCATAGTCAGGGATTCCACACCCCTGTCCATAGGCTACTGGTGAGCCCTCTCCTGACTTGGGAGGTTGGGGTGGGGTTTGTGTCCCCTCCCTGCAAAAAACAGCCATTTGGCAGACTGATATCATTCCTTCTGACTGGACAGAGGGTTTGGTCACCCCTACCTGGAAAGGAAAAGGAGGCCAGCATGACTGTAGTAACTACCGGGATACTACAGTGCTCAGTGTGCCAGGTAAAATTCTTGCTCACATTCTCGTGGTGCATATCTGGGACCATCTGCTAAAGTTCCAGAGGTCTGAGCAATCTGGATTCACACCCAAGAAGTCTACAGTACTGTTGACCATATCCTAGCTCTTCGAGTGCTTGTGGAATGCTGTCTTGATTTACGACGAGGTCTGCAAGCAGCATGTTTGGATCTCAAGAATTCCTTTGACTCTGTAAATTGGAAGGTACTATGGGTGCAGTGCCATAATTTTAAATGTTAGAATAAGCTAGTATTGTAAGTGTAATCTTAGGCAATAAATTATTATAAATATAGTCTGTACAATTCATAATTTTACCGTTAAGTTCTATATTTAAGTCTAGTCTTACCTGATATTCATAATGTGAACATTATTCTGATATTGACAGTACCAAATCAAGCATTGATATGAATATGTTTAATTGTTTATACATAGTGAACCAGCCGTTATTAACAAAGAAGTATAACCGCGGAAGTTTAGTAGAAATTAAAAATCGCGAATGTCTTTCTTCGTATTGTAATCTAGAGATTTATTTGCTGAAGTTAATAATATTCCCTTTTTGAACTATGCAGTGGTGAATTGAGAGTGTCTGAAGAAAAACTGTTGAAGGTAATCATTAGTGAAGCACGAAATTCATGTTACTGAGTCGTGTTTACAGTCACGTAGGCATAGGAAGCTCGCACGTCGCACGGGTAATAAAAGTGTTCTGATTCCTAACTGATTTGGCTTCGTTAAGATTAAAGTTCCCTTACGCTTATTACAAAAATTTTAAACATCGTAAGTCATTAATCTATGTATGTTAATTGCAACCGTATCTTTATATTCTTTGAAGATCCTAGAAATCGATAATAGTATAAAGTACACAATTAAAGTTTTAGCCGATTCCCGAATATTGTCTGTAATGCTTATAAAAGGCGAGTGAAACCGCGCCATGCAATGAAACCGGCACTTGTCTCCATCATTGCAGGTTAGTGTCGAACTCTCATCCTCCCCCTCTCCTTTTTTTCTCCCTCGTGTAATAAGTCCTCATATTCGATAGTTAAATAAGTCATATTTTCCCCTGATCTCTCTTGTACTGATTAAATGAGACCAGCACTTCTCTTCGTCATTGCAGATCGTCCGTTTCAAGCTACAGCCAAAACACCTCACACACTCACACCCCCTCCCCTTTTTTACCTAGTTCACGTAGCCTAAATAACAAATATATCGGCTGGTCCATTTTGTTTACAGTCCATTTTGATTACAGTTTATTTGATCACTGATCCTATAATATTTGTAACTTTACTGTATATAATTCTGGATTTACACGAGTTTAATCTTAAGAGAGTGGCTTAGTATTCTTCGATTCTTCCCGCGAGTCCAACTGGGACCATGGGATTAATATATTTGTGTATCAGTATTCTTTTATTCTTCCCGCGAGTCCAACTGTGAGCACGGGATTAATGTATGTGTATCTGTAGTCTTTCAATATTAATTTAGCTTGTAAAGATTAAAATCTCCAGTGATCTAGATCCTCATTATTATCTCGTTTGGGTTTATTCACAGTGAAGAGTAATGTGTCTCAGTTCTTAATGCTTAGTAAATCTTAGGTTAAGTAATTTTGAGTTCGAGTTTTACTATACTTTAACCCGCCGCGTGCCAGCCGCTCCCAGCCATAAGTGTCACCCCTGTGCTGGCCAATTTTTTTTTTTTTTTTTTTGCCTATAATGATAGATTTTGATGTGGAAAGAAAAAAAAAAAAAAAGGAATATGACCATATAAAAATCACCGGAGGCTTGAAGTGCGTTTTTCTTAGTCTCTCTGGCTGCCCGCAGGTGTGAGCGGGCAGGGAATCCCTAGCGGCGGTTAGAGAAAACCCGTTTTCTATGCAAGGTAAACTCAGGTATTCTCGCCAACGTGACTCAAGGAAGGTATAGGAATGGTCTTAACACTTTTCTGTCCACTTCTCACCCACAAAACAAAAAAAATCTTATTATTTCATAAAGAAATCATGTTTGGGGGGAAAAAAATCACTCATGCGACACTGTACGTATCACTGTGAATGCATTGTCTTGCAGTTACGAGAAAATATGCATAACTTGACTTCACAGTGTACAGCCCTTTCACTTACAGTAAATTATTTACAACATGCCTTCAGTATACACAGACATTACCAGAGTATTTTTTATCCTCTCACTGTGAATACATCGTCAAACACTTACGAGAACATACATAAAACTTTACTCCACAATGTTCAGTCCTGACACTGATGAGAAAATATTTACATGTCATCACTGTACGCAGTACTTATAATAACACTTCCTGAGCGTCTTTTTTCGTATTTACAACACCTTTTGAGCGTCTTTTTATCGCTCATCATTACCACACTATTGTTTCTTAATAGTTAGCGAGAGTGTGGTACTCCTCGAAGCATGGGTATACACACAGTCCTACATCACACTCGGCACACATATGCCTTGAGTTCTTCCTCTGACTACGTGGCCTTACAGTGCTGTTTGCACACATGTGACACCTCCGCTGGGGATTCTGATGTGTTGCACTTGGAGGGACGATTTTGGGGAAGTGTTTAGAGGTGAGGCAGAGAGGTGTGGCGGCGGTGTGGCAGTGGCGAGCAGCACTTCTATCTTCCCCATATTCCCCCACTATCTCCAGCACCAGCTTGCGAATATAGTCCTCGAATGTCTCTTGGATGCCAGTGGTCTGTGCGTGGAGATAGTGAGCATTGAGGACAGTGATGTCGAGGAGATGGAAGAATAATTTTTTATACCACTTCATCGTGGGCCTGGCACAGTCAACACTGGAAATCATGGCGTCTGATTGATCCACCTGTCGCATATTCACGTTGTACACCAAGACAGGTTCTGTTTTCCAGACGTGGCACCGCCCTTCTGCCCTGTAATCTATACTGTCCGTGTGGTGTACAAGAGGCCAATGAACAGACAAGAGGAGGAATACTTCACAGTTGTGGTGCCATGCTGTTGCGAGGATATTAGGTGCTTTGTAAAAAAAAACTCATTTTTCTGAAGCTTCGTCCCCACCTTCACCATGCGCCAACGGTTCTTCTTTACAGTGCAGCACAGATCAGTTTCATGCAGGTGAAGGTACCTGGCGAGAAGGGGGTTTGTGTACCAATTATTGAGGTACAAGACGTGCCCACGATGAAGGTATTCCTCGATCATTGTTTTTACCACAGCCCCTGAGAGTTCCAAACTTCTATCTTCTGTGATGTCCGTCTGAACACCTGTGTAAAGGACTATGTCCTGCACATACCCAGTCTTACAGACGCACTGACGAAAAGCAATATTACCTCTCCATAGCACTAGACTCTCATCTATGACGAGGTCTCGGTATGGAGAGAAGGAGGTATGGAATTTCTCTCGAAGGTGATCAAAAACCAGACGTATTCTCCTCATCCTGTCCGTGTTGTTTGCGTTAGCAGGGTCAAGGGTGTCAAAAAATTGAAGGCGGCTCAGGATGTGCTGAAAACGATTCCTTCCCATCACCTTCCCAAAAATGGTGTCACCATTACTGGATCCACAGTCCAGTATGGGGGAAGCTGATTTTTTTTCAATATCCCCATAAAAAGCACAAGTGCTAGGAACACATACATTTCACTCAGGGTCACATCAGGTTCAAACAATCGGCTGTGTCGTGTCTGTGTTTTTCCCCCATGTTCAAATGCAGCAAAGGCGTTGGGGCCACAATCTTCAAAACAAACTCCACAGGAAAGTAGTTCCTGAAAAAGTCAAGCCTACTGGAGGTATGGTGAAGTTCAGGGACACTACACCCGGCCTCATTTTCGTGGGTGAACAGGTGAATGTGGGGGACAAAGTCACTACCGTCCTCCCACTCCCACTTCGTTTCCTCATCATCATCATCATCACCTCCGTGTTCCTCGGGCTGTGGGGAAGCATGAGGAAGTGTGGGGAATGGGGGAAGAGTTTCACGTGAGGTGCTGGGTGTGGGGAAGGGGGGAAGACTTTGTCCTGAGGTGCTGGGCTGAGCTGGGTCACGGGGAGGTAAGGGAGAGCGCATACGAGATGAGGCACTCTCCCCCAACAATGGAACTTTCCCAAATCTTCCACACTTCCTCCTCACACTTTCCTTCCCACGTGGTGAAATTCTTTGCCTCCCCAACCACCCCTTAACTGCAGGACTACCTTCTTCCTCCCTTTCCTCCTCATCATCGTGATGTGAAAGGCGACGACATACAGGTGGCCTCCTACCACACGTTGCCTTAGTGTAGCCCACATACCTGGATTTTCTAGGTGAGGGAATTTCGTCATCGCTACTACTTTCCTCCTCAGGCTGGATGTAGTCCTTATCCTGCATGTTGTCATCCTCCAAATCACTTTCCCCAGTGTAGGGAACCCTCAGGAGGTCCTGAATCTCCTCAGAGAGACTGCAGTGAGACATCACTGCACTGTATGACTGACACAAACAGAGTGAGGCAGAGCAAGTGTGAGGCGGAAGCGCATGGGTGTATGGGTCAGGCCGCCTGAGGGCAGATAGAGAAAGGGTTGCCCTACAAGCACACCAATTTTTGCATGCCTAGCTTGAAAATTGCGGTCACAATGAATTTTTGAAATCGAGACCGTTTTAAAACGGCACTGGCACTGAGCGCACAATTACATCAGACTGTTTTAAAATGGCACTGGTGCGGGGCGGGTTAAGGAGTGGTACAGACGAGATTGAGTGGCCCACAAGGTGTGCTAATATCTAACTATTCATGCCTTCTCAGATAAGATCATGCTACCACATTCCCCATAAACTCTCCAAAAGTTTCACACTACCACATATCCCATAAACCCTCTAATAAGATCACACTACCCATTTTCCATAATCTCTAAAATTTCCCAGCATTGCGCTGGTGGTTTTCTGTTATGTCCTTCATTACACTGGGGTCATTTATTGACGACTAAAATTTCTTGCGTTACACTGGTGACTAAATTTTCCTGCATTACATGGGAACTTTTGTGACTTCATGGGATCCCCACAGGGATAATCTGACTGATTGCTGGCTTGTACTCAAACACTGAAAGTGCCGCCAAGTGTGGAAGGGGAACATCCGACTTCTTCCCAATAAGTTCTGGTGTAAGACAGGGATGTGTCCTTGTCCCCACACTTTTCAACACATATATGGATTGGGTACTGGACCGGGCTGTGAGTTGAAGTCGCTGTGGGGTGTCAATTGGCAATTTCAGGGTTACTGACCTTGACTTTGTTGATGGTGCAGTTATCCTAGCGGAGTTGCTGGGGATACAACTGAGTGCCCTCGAGGAATTTCATGAGAATGTGAAGCCACTAGGATTAGAGGTTTTCTGGGCCAAGACCAAGGTCCAGGCATTTGGTGGCTTGCTGGTTGAAGCAGTTCAGTCTGTTCAAGCATGTGGTGAGGATATAGAAGTCTTGGAAAGATTCACTTATCTTGGTAGTGTGTTCCACAACAATGGTAGATCAGACAGTGAGATCTCGTCGCATTGGTCTGGCTTACGGGGTTATGGATTTACTCAATTTGGGTATTTGGTACTGTTGCTATTTGTGTAGAAGGACAAAAGTTCACATCTTCAGGGCACTTGTGCTCTCTGTCATACTTTACAGCTGTGAGACATGAACACTAAACAGTGACTTGAAGCAGCAAATTGACGCCTTTGATACTAAGTGTGTGACAGGATCATGGGATATCCCTGGTTCAAGCAAGGCGAGTAACAAGCAACTACTCCGTGAGATTGAATCAAGGCCTATTACCCACATAATACATCAACGTCAACTCCAGCTGTATGGGAACGTAGCCGAGGCTGATCTTGCTCACATGGTGATATCTGAACGATTTAACCCAGGGTGGAGGAGGACAAGGGGAAGGCCACATAACTCATGGCTGGAGCAGGTCGATCACTCCTGTCGGAAGATACGTAGAGGGGGAAGAGTCGCTGCCTGAAGGGTCGCACTGAGGGACCCGTGTGGGTGGAGTCGGAGGGTCAGTGAGGTTATGCTCCAAGACATGTTTGCTCCTTCTTGACAGATTAATATCGTCACTACATTACCCACTATTATCACTATCACTACCACTATCACCACAACTATTATTACCACTACCACTATAATCACTACAGTCCTCACTTCTCTTCACTATCACAACTACCACTATCAGCACTACTACTATTATCACTACCACTATCACTATCATCATCCCCATACTGCTCATCCTCTCCACACTATCACCAGTACTACTATCACCACTACTGCTATCATCACTACCACTGTCATCACTACATTCATCTTCCTCAGTGTCATCACAACCACTATCACCACTACTATTATTATCACTACCACTATCATCACTGCATCCCTCATCTTCTCCCACTATCATCACTGCATCCCTCATCTTCTCCCACTATCATCATTGCCACTATCACCACTACCACCTTCATCAACACTACATTCCTTGTCTTTCCTCCCTTATTCTATTAACTTCTTATCATTTCTTATCAGTTCTGTTATAATGTCCCTTTCATTCACTTCGGCTGATACTTCGTATGAGACACACCTCCCACCCACCTCCTCTACACCGCACTCCCACCTCCTGTACACCACCCTCCCACCCACACCACCCACCCACCTACACCACCCACCAACCTACACCATCCACCCACCTACATTACCCACCCACTCATGCCACCCACCCACCTACACCACCCACCAACCTACACCATCCACCCACCTACATCACCCACCTACACATACCACCCACCCACTCACCTACACAACCCACCCACCTACATCACTCACCCACCTACACCACCCTTCCACCTACACCACCCACCAACCTATATCATCCACCCACCTACACCACCCACCCGCCTATATCACCCACCCACCTACACCACCCACCCACTTACACCACCCACCCACTTACACCACCCACTTACCTACACCACCCACCCACATACACCACCCACCCACTTACACCACCCACCCACTTACACCACCCACTTACCTACACCACCCACCCACCTACACCACCCACCCACTTGCACCACCCACCCACCTACATGACTCTCCCACTTACATCACCCTCCCACCTACTGTATATCACCCTTCCACCTACATCACCCTCCCACCTACACCACCCACCTTCCTACACCATTCTCCCACCTACATCACTCTCCCACATACACCATCCACCCACATACACCACCCAACCATCCTATACCAAACCCACACACCTTCACCACCCACCCACATACACCCTCCACCCACCTACACCACCCAACCATCCTATACCAAACCCACACACTTTCACCACCCACCCACATACACCCTCCACCCACCTACACCACCCAACCATCCTATACCAAACCCACACACCTTCACCACCCACCCACATACACCCTCCACCCACCTACACCACCCACCCACTTACACCACCCAACAGACCTACATCACCCACACACCTTCACCACCCACCCACATACACCCTCCACACACCTACACCACCCACCCACTTACACCAGCCACTCTAGTAACCCCTGCCATTTAATATTAAGTTTCGATTCCGGGAGGGGAGGGTGAAGCCCCCCCGCCACCCTCCACCCCGTCAAGGTGTAAATAGGAAACGTCAGTCTTCGTGGTTCTATCCTGCCTAAAACCTAATCGGGGTGAAGGTTTACCTTTGGACAAAATTTTGTTTTTCTCTGTTAAAAAAAAAACTATGACATGATACTGAGCACACACACACACACACACACACACTTCACTTTACTGTATATAAGACAGATGTTAAAAACCTTCATCTAGGGGCCGCATACGCGGTGGCACAGGAGGCTTGGTAGCACTTTTTCTTTAGCGATTTGTTTTGCATACTACACCTTACTATTCTTTTGTAATATATTAATATCGTACTAATATCTACGTGGTTTGCATACGTAACATACAAGAGGGTACTCACGTGTAGTATACAGAATGAATCGCTTGGGGAAAAAGGGATACGAAATCTCCAATGCCACTTAGAATGTGATCAGTAGTTTCTGTTTATATCCTTACCCTGGGGTGGAGGAGGGTCATTATCTGTCTATCATGAACTATCTATTGTAATGCTATCACCAGCGATGTCGACCTAGCCTACCTGTTGGGGTCGAGTACACTCACGGGTCCGTTCGTGGTCTGTCTCACTGCTTCCATAGTCGACCTGCCTCTGCCGCTCAACCAGGCAAACTATCGGCCCAACTACTGCAGTTAAACAAGCTTTCTCACCCATTTTCTCCTCTGGCGTCATGGCCCTGCCTGCAGCTGATTGGCCCAACGTGTGGTGTGGAGTGTTTGTGCTTGGCTGTAGGAAGTGATATGAGGGTTATTTGTGTTTGCGTTCGTCAGTGTTGAATTCCAGCTGGAAGAGGAAGGACAAGAGTTTGTGTGGGGTATTTTTAGACATCCTCTGACTACGTGTTCCCTGTCGCTTCTTTCTATGGGCTGAGAATATTTATATTTACTAGTAACAACCTAAGGGACTCGACCTAGTAGTGCGTGCCTAAATAGTGTAAAATAATGTAACAAATATTGTGTAGAAGTGTTGGAGTGTGGTAAAGGTATATATATCTGTATCTTATGATGGGATGAGGGATGATTAAGGTTTAAATGTAACTTATTGTTATTTATGCTTATTTCTTAATTAATTGTATCTTGCATTAGTAAATACTGAGTAATTGGTTAAGTACTATATTTATTTTCACTTATCAGTTAACTATTATTGGATTGTTCACTTTGCACTAAAGTCCTGTAATGAACCTGATTGTTTGGTGTTTCCTTCCCATTTTATTGCTGATGTTTCTTTCCCTTTTATTATGGATACCTCTTTCGGTACGCATAATATGAACAATTTGAGTACTCCGTGTGGTGTCCATACTTATCACGCCCGCTGTGTGGATTATCCTGTAACGTTGCTAGGCAGTTGTAGCGATCGTGACAAGTTAGCTGACGACCTCCCAACCAGGATCTTTGGTCCTTGTGTTCGAATCCTGAGAAAACATGGTGATAATAAACAGAGAAGATGCACAAAATTTCCTTACCACCACTAACCTCTCCCCAGGAGATTTAGCCAAGCTAACTAAAAATGAGCTCCTTATTTTAGCTGAGCCCATGGACCTCAATCCTGATCCATCATGGAATAAGTATCCCCTCATAAGTCTCTTAAACAAAACTTTTTGACGTAGATCCTCCTCATTTAACAGAACCCGAACGTGTACAAGGTGAAAATGAGGAAGTGAGTAAAAGAAAAGAACAAAAGACAATTCCGGGGACTGCCAATGAGTTAAACACAGATGCAGCGGGAGTTCATACCCTTGAGCGTGTTTCAGTGCCTCTTTATCCTACTTTTCACTCCTAGCTCAGACTCTGTCGGGTGAGGAGGTCTGGCCGATTTCGCTCGAGCTGTGAACACTGTTTCATTCACTCTTGACGATTTTCGCCTGTTTTCCTCGTTTTTTTGCCTCTTTTAGACTTTGTCTCTGGCACTGAGGAAGAATTTTGGCCGTTTTCCAGGTTTTTTCCGAGACTTAGTCTCAGATTGCCTGGGTGTGAGTGGGAGTGTGTGTGTGTTGGTGACTGTGTGTGTGGGTGTTTTTTTTTTTTTTTTTTTTTTTTTTTTTTTTTTTGCCTGCCGTTAGTGTACCTCACCGTAGTACGACGCCGAACCCTGAAGGGGTGCCGTTAGGGCACTTCCATGAAGGGGGGCCTTTAGGGCCTGGTTATAGGAGGCGGTGAGGGCGGCTCTGTTAGACTAGGGAAGACCCGAAAGGGGCAGTGGCGGGGCCTCCCATCGCCCTTTAGAGGGCGGGGAGCATAGGTTGCCCGTCACTGTAGGGACCTGGCCACTTTTGCTGTTTTTTGTTTGCTTGTGCTTTTTTGAGTGGTTGTGTGTGTGAGGTGTGTGTGTGTGTGTGTGTGTTTTTGACTAAGTTTTTTGGCCTGCTCCGGTGAGCATGAAGGGATCCAGCATCCCTAGGCCCCAGGGGCATTCCCGCCTCCCGCTTCCTCAGTCGAGGCCCTCCATCCCGTGCCCTGCCACAGGCACGAAGAGGGAGCGTCACTGCTCAGGCTCGAGCTCCCACTCGTCAGCTCACGAGGCCGCGTGTGCTAACCCCTCTACACCAACATCCACGAGAGTGGCACCTCGCTTGCGTGGTGACTATACCCGCTCTGCCAAGGCGGCCCGCCGACATGAGGCTATGGAGGAGGTTGCACCTGCTCCATCATCTCTCTCTTCCACCAAGGGCACTTCGGAGGCTCCTGCTGCGACTCAGCTCCCCCCCTCTGCTGATCCCGCTCTGCAGGAAGATGAGGGTTTCACCCCGTGATACGCAAGGGATCGAGTCGTGCTCGCCAGGGAAACGGCCCTTCTCCGGCAGTACGCACTGGGCCTCCCCTCAGGGATCCCTCTGCTGCTCGTCCCTCCGTGTCAGTAGCTGTGCGTCCGCCTCCCCGCTCTGCATTTCCAGCTTTCCGTGTGCCAGTACAGGACGGCCATGCGACGAGCTACGACGCCGTGGCTGCACTAGAGCGTCACCTGCCAGGGCTACGCTGCTCCAACCTGATAGGTCGAGACGGCAGCTCGGTGTTGGTGCCGAGGGACGAGGGAGCCTACGACCTCTTACGAACAGCCCTGCAGGACGAGGCCTGCCCTGTAAAGCTAGTAGAGCTGACACCTGGTCAACAGTCTACGAAGGCAGTGGTCATGGGCTATCCCTTGAGAATGCCCATGGAGATACTCCTTCACCACCCTCAGGTCGAAGAGGCGACCCGCTGCCAGAAAACGCGGACCCGGGAAGAGACTCGTCAGGTCGTTGTCACCCTGCGGGGTCCTCTGATCCCTTCACTCGACCTAGGGAACTGGGGAACGTATCACCTTCGCCCCTTCACCCCGGAGCCTCTCCGTTGCTACCGCTGCCAGCGCTACGGGCACCACCGTGCCAACTGCAACCGCCCCGTCATCTGCGGCATGTGCAGTGGCGGCCACGACACGGCCGAGTGCCTCCAGCGGTACAAGGCGAAGCAACCAGTTGCAGCCAAGTGCCCCAACTGCTCCGGACGACACCACGCCTGGCACCCCAGCTGCCCCGCGAGGGTTCATCGAGTGAACCAGGGTCGAGAGAGGCAGGTTGCCTTTGTACAGGAACACCAGGCCACCAGCGCCACTCCAGCTCCCCCCGGTACTTTCATCTGGGGACAACAGCGCCGCCCTCTCACTCAGTGCCCACCACCTCTCAGCGACCAAGAGTTCCCTCCATTGCCCTCAGCGCTCACTGTGGTCCAGACCACAGCCGAGGTCCACCACCAACAGCCGCCTGTATCGATACCATCTCCGACTGCAGAGACCAGACAGCCACTGACTGTTCCGCCACCAGCGCCTGGCTCCACGCCAAGTCCACCATCCGCTCCTGCTCCTCCGGTGATCTCTTTCACAACGGAGGAGCTCAGGACCTTTGCCACAGAGCTGGCGCTGACCCTAGTCAAAACAGTGGCCTTAACCCTCGACATCCCTCTCCCAACAGAGCCCCTTGCCGAAGCAGCCAATCGCCTAGTGGACCAGGCGATCGCAAGGAAGATGGCGAGCCTAGGTGCTCCTCTGTCCCCTCGCCGCCCAGCTCGTTCGGCAGGGCGACCCCGTCCCAAATCGCAGAGGTCAGCTCGCCCGTCCAAAAGAGTCAGCTCACGACCTCCCAATGCTCTGCCTTCGGCCACACAGCTGCCTCGTCATCGACATCATTTGGGGCACACCCTACCACCATCAGGGTCCAAAGTGATGGACAGGGCCTCACCACTGCTGCAGGAGAACGACCGTCCGCAACTGTCGCCGGACGGCCAGTAGACCGCTCTCTCAGGCTCCTCCAGTGGAATTGCTTGGGAGCACGGAGCAAGCTCCCCCTTTTGCAGGAGGCGGCCGCACGGGACCGCCCTCATGTCATTCTCCTGCAGGAGACCCTGCTCCCAGGCAATTCCACTTTCCATCTCTCGGGATACACCACCCATCTCCTCCCGTATATTCGTGGCGTTACACGGGGATGTGCCGTTCTGGTCTGGGACCACATCGCGTGCACGGATTGTGAGTCCCCTCCTTTCTGTGGACCAGATGTGGAGGTTCAGGGCGTGGTTCTCCATCTGGCGACGTCGCCCCTGACGGTATACAATGTATACCGAAGCCAGAGGAGCACCCTGGAGTTGGGGGAACTTTTCTCCCAAGCTGCCAGGGGGGCCGTGTACATTGGGGGCGACTTCAATGCCCACCACGCCCTTCTGTCATCGCCTCTTCAGTCCAATGAAGCAGGACGGCACATTTCTTTACTTCTGGAGGAGATGGGTGGTGTCTCCCTCCTAAACAACACGACAGAGCCCACCCATATTGGAGGAGGTCGCCTCGACCTCTCCTTTATCTCAACCCCTCTGTCAGGCCTGGCGTCATGGTCGCTCCACCCACACCTTGCGAGTGACCACTTCGCTCTCAGGGTTAACCTGCCTCTCGCTCCCCTCCCGCCACCCCCACCTCCACCACCATGGTGGGACCTACGCAGGGCGAACTGGACTGCCTTCGCTCGTGCTCTCACAACGGCCTTCGAGACATCCCCTCATGCCTCGGATCTCGATAGTCAGGCAGATCAGGTAGCACGCATTTTTGCGCAAGCTGCCTCTCTTGCCATCCCCGTGCAGCGACGCTCGGCGAGGTGCTACCGAGACGGCTGGATCTACTGCGACAGGGTCAAGGAATTGAACAGGAGACTCAATGCGGCTCGCAGGCAGTACCGGCGGTGCCGTACATCTCCGCACCGTCGGTACTTGGTCGCAGTGACACGCCATGTGGCTTCAGAGAAACGCCGCCTTAAGGAGGAGACGTGGATCGGATGGTGTCGGACGTTGGATTCTCACTCCACTCTCCGTGAGATGTGGAGAAGAATCAAGTCCATCTCTGATCCACGTCCCCCCCGTCCTCCATCTCATCCTGACCCTGCCGCTGAGGCCAGCCGTCTTGCTAAGCACTTCGCCGACCGCTCTGCCTCGTCTAATCTCCCGCAGTCTGTCAGAGCCCTACAGGAACAGCTGTCCGCCTCTCGCACTGCAGCAATTCAGGCAGCATGTGATAGGCCTGACCCTGCTGACTGTCTGATCACCAGTGGGGAGCTCCATAAAGCGCTGCAGCGCAGAGAGGACACTGCACCGGGGCTTGACGGCCTCACATACTCTGTCTTAGCAAATGCCGGAGATTATGGTAGAGCACGTCTACTTGACCTGCTCAACCTATCGTGGTCTGAGGGGCGTCTTCCGAGGTCGTGGAAGACGGCTGTTATCCACCCGATTCCGAAACCTCGTGATCCCGCCGCCATGCGCCCCATCTCCCTCCTCAGCTGTGTTGCCAAGACGGCTGAGAGGGTTGTGCGGGCCTGCCTTGCTTGGTGGCTGGGACCACTGCACCCAAGGATTTATGCTTTTCACCCTGGCAGGAGTACCACCCACTGCCTCGCATCATTCCTTGGGGAGCTGAGGGGAGGAAAGGGAATGGCCGTCTTCCTCGACCTTGAGAGGGCGTTTGAACTAGCAAACCCAACTGTTATCTTGGCTGCTCTTGCAGCCAGGGGTGTGGGAGGCAGGTTACTATCCTGGATCAAGGATTTTTTCACTGCTCGATCAGCGGGGGTTAGATTTCAGGGGCATCTCTCCCCTTTTTCTCATCATGACAATGGCACCCCTCAGGGAAGTGTCTCAAGCCCGCTCTTGTTTAACATCTTGATGGAGGGGCTTTTAACCATTGACTATGGGCCTGGCATAACACTACTGTGCTATGCAGACGACCTAGCCCTCATTTTTACATGCAGGGACTGTTTTTCGCAGGCTTATTCTGCCCTCTCCTGCCTGCATGAAAAATGCAATGAGCTAGGGCTCAAAATAAATCTCACGAAGACTAAATGTCTGCCCTTTGGCCTCCGTCCTCCTGACTTCCCGGTGCTGCTCGGAGGCCACCAGCTCACCGTGGTCACTTCGCACCAGTATCTGGGGGTCTGGTTTGACGGGGGCCTCACCTTTGGCAGCCACGTCCGATATCTGAGGGAGCGTGCCTTAACTCGCATGGCTGCCCTCCGATACCTTTCACGACGGAGTCTGGGGGCATCATATGCAGTCCTCCGCACTTTTTACATCCACGCGATCCGCTCTCTTGTGGACTACGGAGCAATCTGCTTGTCTGGCCTCACACTGCCAATCTCCAGATCACTGGAAGTCATCCAGAATGATGCTCTACGAATCATGCTGGGTGCTCCACGTTGGACCCGGATCACTAACTTACGGATGGAGAGTGGTTTGCCGTCGCTGGCGCACCGAATAGCACTACGAGTGACGCTTATCACTCACCAGTTAGTGCAGCGCCGACCAGAACTGCCAGTCTCTGCCCTGCTCCTACGACTACTACGACGACCACCTGAGCCGCTCCCCCAACGCGACTGGGCCCGAACCACAGCGGCTCTTATCCACAACCTGGAAGTCGCGTCTTGTCTCTGCCAAGGCCCTGATTCCCCATTTCCTGGGTTTCAACACCCACCGCCATGGAGGCCACCTCCATTCCACATTCTTACTCCAACGGAGGCAAAACCTCGCTCCTCTATCCCTGCCATCCTGCGACAAGAGGGTCTCAGTCAGGTGGCTGCTCTGCACTCCCTGGGCTCGGCCACTTACTTTACAGATGGGTCGGTCCACCCTGATGGCTCTGCTGGGTCCGCTTTCGTCCTTGGAAGGACAGTTGAATCATGGCGCCTCTCCCCTGGTGTATCTGCATTTCAGGCAGAGCTCGCGGCAATTCTGGGTGCGTTGCGACATGCTCACCATCATCATTACCAATGCATCGTTGTTCATACAGACTCCCTTTCTTCTCTGCAGAGGTTGCGCTCATTCTCACTGCAAGACAATATCTTTCTCATAACGGCCATCCATACATTTGCAACCCTCCTTGTCCAGAGAGGAGCCACTATCACTCTTCATTGGCTCCCAGGACATGTGGGGATCACTGGGAACGAAACAGCTGATGTCGCTGCACGCTCTGCCTGCTCTCTGCCAGAGATCACGTTCCCACTTCTCCCCGGCCCATCACATGTCCGTCGCACTTTGACTGCAAAAATAGGTAGGCTGTCTCGGGAGGAGCACCAGCTTTGCGTCGCTGAAGGTTCCACATCTGCGACTTGGTATGTCACAGCCACATCATACTCTCCTTTGGTGCCTCCCCCAGGCCTGCCAAACTATCTTTTAGTGCGACTTAGAAGATTACGAATGGGATTCCCATGCTATAAGCAGATTAAAAATGCGGCAACAGATCCGTGTGCTCATTGCTTAGAGAGGTCGGATACGCCTCTCATCCATTACATACTTCACTGCCCTGCCACAGCTCATCTCAGATCCCGTCACGCAGCTGGCTTTGCCCAATCGGCCAACGATTATACTGATGCTGCTGGCATTGTGGCCAGAACACCTTTTAAAATTTTACTACAAACAGTTAGGGACTACCCCCCTCCTCGTTAAATACAGCTTGTGCGCTACATGTGCACCACTGACGGGCTCACTGTTTGCCCGTGTCTCAGCACTGCTGAGACGAATATCCAAACAACAACAACATCCTACTTTTGCCCATCCAGGTTTAACAGCTGAACAGTGGTTAGAACTAGAAAGGGAACGATTAAGACTCGATCATGGGTATAGGATGTCACAGCTGTCAGTGTTGTAGCTCTAGTTCCCATGTTCCACGTAATTCTAATTACCCTCTTAAAATGTTGCCTGTTTTTGATCAAGAGAAAGTGGATGAATTTTTCGTCATAGTTCAGGGTATGAATTGGCCAAAGCATGACTGGATCAACATTATCCAAGGTGTTTTGGAAGGTAAGGCATGCACCACTTACATTTTTCTTAGTACAGATGAGAGGAAAGATTATGATGTAGTGAAAAGGGCCATTCTCAGTTCGTACCAGCTTAGGCCTGAAGCTTACCGTTTAAAGTTCCGTCGAGCTCATAAACGAAATGATGAGACACGTTGAATTTCTAACTAGAAAGACTATTGCCTTTAATCACTGGCTTAAGAACCGGGAAGTGGCTACTTTTGAGTCTCTTAGGAACTTAATTCTGGTTGAAGATTTCCTGTGAACTACTGAGCATCAGGTGGCCCAGTATTTAAAGGAGCGACAGTCTTTGATATAGCAGAAATAGCTACTGTGGCTGATGATTATAATTTAAATGTTAGACCATACCAGAGGAAGTCAAATGAAAGATCCAGTGACACCCAACACAAGTTTTATAGATTCAACAAAGATTCTAGAGATGCAAAATACAGTGGCAATGGTGTTAATACCAGTAATGTAAGAAACGAGTCCTTCCCTCCCAGTTGGAATCCTGCTCAGCCCTCTCTTCCTAGCCGCACTCCAAACACTCGAAATATCAATAGGAGTGATTCAAATAAAAAGATGGGATGTGATTATTGTGGAAAGGATGGGCACACTCCTAGCCGGTGTTGGAAAAGGATACGAGATGTGCGTGCTCATTCTGTTAATGTGGTCCATACGTCTGTAAATGAAACCAGTCGAGGAGACAGTTATGGTCTTGGTGGCGAGTTGGCTGAAAGCGCTACTGTAGTCTCTGAAGCAAGACCTGCTATGAGTTTTAGTGTTGCTGATGCTGCCTTGGGGCAGTATTGTGTTCATGTCAGATGGAACTGTGACCATTACTGAGCATTCTTATCCTGTCAAAGTACTTAGAGACACTGGTGCCTGCCAATCTTTAATGATAAATCTAGGTAAAAAGACTATACCTTCTACTCGCCATATTTTGTTACATGGCGTTGTGGGGGAGTGTGTGTCAGTTCCTATGACAGAGGTGTGGCTTGACTGTAACGTCGCTAAAGGTGTGTTTTCAGTAGGTCTGGTTGACAAACTACCAGTGCCAGGGGTACACTTCTTGCTGGGGAATGACATTGCAGGAGGTAGAGTTAATGTCACCCCTATCATATCAGTTTCTCCTGTAGAGGATCCACAAACTTGCATGCTAGAAAGTTGAGTACCAGAGACGTTCCCAGCCTGTGCAGTCACCCGATCCATGGCACAAAGTCCGCAACCGCCTAACAGGCCAACTAACCTTCATGACCAACCTCTTTACACACAGAAAGATGTCGAGGAGGTGGATTGTGACTCAGGAGAGATACCAACTGATGTTAATTTGTGTGACACCTTTATGAATCTCTCAAACGACACTAGTATTGAGACGGAATCCTCATCTCATAGTTTAGCTGACTTACAGAAAGCAGACCCTGAGTGTGTGAGGCTGAGTGCTATGGCTGCGAGTGAAGAGGAATGTGAGGAAGAGTCAAGAGAGTGCTACTTTGTAAAAGATGGTGTGTTATGGAGGCGTTGGAGACATGTGACCTCCCTGTGGATGATTGTGCATATGATGTACTCAAAGTGGTGGCTCCTGAAGTGTTGCAGCATGAAGTCATGAAAGTGGCACATAACCTTCCTCTAGTAGGTCGTATGGGAGTAAGGAAAACGCTAGAGAGAATCGGAGCACATTTTTATTGGCCAGGAATGTGTGCAGATGTATCCAAATTTTGCCACACATGCCATGTTTGCCAGACAGTTGGGAAACCTAACCAGACCATTCCTCCCAGCCCTTTAGTTCCTTTGCCAATCTTTGAAGCCCATTTACTAGTGTTAATAGACATAGTAGGACCCCTTCCTAGAACTTCTCAAGGGCACTGTTATTTGTTAACTATAATGGACATGGTTACACGATGTCCAGAAGCCATTCCTATTCGTACAACTAATGCCCGTGTCATTGTCAGAGAATTGCTTAAATTCTTCTCTAAGTCTGGATTCCCGAGAGAGGTCCAGAGTGACCAGGGTACAAACTTCATGTCAAAGATTTTCAAACAGTCCCTTAAGGAATTAGGGGTTCAGCAGATTATCTCTAGTGTTTACCATCCCCAAAAGCCAAGGTGCCTTTAACATCCAGGGCAAAGAAAATATCTTGCTTTGTGGTCAGTGATAAAGTGTATCAGTGTAATGTCATGCCGTATGGCATGAAGAACGCTCCAGCCACCTTTCAAAGACTCATGAATAGGGTGGTAGAAGGAATTAAAGATTGTCTTGTTTACATAGACTATGTAATAGTTTACAGTAATAATTGGGATAACCATTTAAGACAACTTGCGCTGTTGTTGCAGAGGCTGTATGATGACACCCTAGTAGTGAATTTGTCCAAATGTGAATAAATCAAAAGTAAAGTATTTAGGCTACATAATTGGACAGGGTGAAGTAGTTCCTCCTTCAGCTAAAGTTCAGGCTATTGACAAATTTCCCACTCCTAGGTCAAAGAACGACGTGCAAAGATACCTAGGGATGATAGGGTATTATAGGAGGTTCATTGTTAACTTTGCCAGTGTTACTGCCCCATTGACAGATCTTTTGAAGAAAACCACCAAATTCACTTGGAATAATGAATGTGAAAAAGCCTTTCAGGTCACTAAACAAATATTATCTAATTTTCCTGTCCTTTTGACTCCTGATTTCACCAAACCCTTCAAGATAGCTGTTTATGCCAGTAACGTGGGAGCCGGGGCCGTTCTACTTCAAGAGGACGACGACAACGTAGACCATCCATTAAGCTACTTCATTAAAAAATAACCAATATCAAACTAACTACAGCACCATTGAGATAGAACTGCTAGCTTTAATTCTTGCTTTGCAACATTTTTCTGTTTATATTCAATCATCCAAAGGTCCTCTTCTAGTTTATACTGATCATCAACCACTCGAGTTCCTAAATAAATTCAAAGAAAAAAATCCAAGATTAACAAGATGGAGTTTGTACTTGCAGGAATTTAATCTTCGTATCAAACATGTTAAGGGAATTAATAATGTTTTGGCAGATAGTTTATCTAGTGCAGTAGGTTTTGTGCAGAATATTCCTCCGTCATATTCTACTAGGGGTGGAGGTTAATGGTACCACCATCGATGTCTACCTAGCCTACCTGTTGGGGTAGAGTAGACTCACGGGTCCGTTCGTGGTCTGTCTCACTGCTTCCATAGTCGACCTGCCTCTGCCGCTCAACCAGGCAAACTATCGGCCCAACTACTACAGTTAAACAAGCTTTCTCACCCATTTTCTCCTCTGGCGTCATGGCCCTGCCTGCAGCTGATTGGCCCAACGTGTGGCGTGGAGTGTTTGTGCTTGGCTGTAGGAAGTGATATGAGGGTTATTTGTGTTTGCGTTCGTCAGTGTTGAATTCCAGCTGGAAGAGGAAGGACAAGAGTTTGTGTGGGTTTTTTTTAGACATCCTCTGACTACGTGTTCCCTGTCGCTTCTTTCTATGGGCTGAGAATATTTATATTTACTTGTAACAACCTAAGGGACTCGACCTAGTAGTGCGTGCCTAAATAGTGTAATATAATGTAACAAATATTGTGTAGAAGTGTTGGAGTGTGGTAAAGGTATATATATCTGTATCTTATGACGAGATGAGGGATGATAAGGTTTAAATGTAATTTATTATTTACGCTTATTTCTTAATTAACTATGTGTATCTTCTCTCTATCTATCTATTGCCAGACGCCTGAATCCCGTTTGGGGTGGCCACAAACAAATCGCCTCCAAGTCTCCGTGTCCCCCGCCATTTCACTGCCCTGCTCCCAACTCTTACCCCCCTCTCTCATATACCTCTCCACCCCATCCCTCCATCTTATCCTCTACCTCCCCCTCCCTCTTCCCCCCTCCACCTCACTCACATTCACTCTCTTCGTCAGTCTTTCACCCTCCATCCTCTCCACATGGCCAAACCCCCTGGGGGTAGGGGGGGTTTTCAAGAATACTCCCCCAGTATCCCTGTTTGTCGTAAAAGGCGACTAAAAGGGTTGGCGGAGGGTTAGTGCCCCTCCCCGGAAAACAACTAACTAAAAAAAAAAAAAAAACAAGCCTCGGACAATGTGTATCTTGCATTAGTAAATACTGAGTATTTGGTTAAGTACTATATTTATTTTCACTTATCAGTTAACTATTATTGGATTGTTCACTTTGCACTAAAGTCCTGTAAAGAACCTGATTATTTGGTGTAATGAACCTGATTATTTGGTGTAATGAACCTGATTATTTGGTGTAATGAACCTGATTATTTGGTGTAATGAACCTGATTATTTGGTGTAATGAACCTGATTGTTTGGTGTTTCCTTCCCATTTTATTGCTGATGTTTCTTTCCCCTTTATTATGGATACCTCTTTCGGTACGCATAATATGAACAATTTGAGTACTCCGTTTGGTGTCCATATTTAACTTATCACTCCCGCTGTGTGGATTATCTTGTAACGTTGCTAGGCAGTTGTACCGATCGTGACAAGTTAGCTGACGACCTCCCAACCAGGATCTTTGGTCCTTGTGTTCGAATCCTGAGAAAACATGGTGCTAATAAACAGAGAAGATGCACAAAATTTCCTCAACACTACTAACCTCTCCCCAGGAGATTTAGCCAAGCTAACTAAAAATGAGCTCCTTATTTTAGCTGAGCACATGGACCTCAATCCTGATCCATCATGGAATAAGTATCCCCTCCTAAGTCTCTTAAACAAAACTTTTTGACTTAGATCCTCCTCATTTAACAGAACCCGAACGTGTACAAGGTGAAAATGAGAAATGAGTAAGAGAAAAGAACAAAAGACAATTCCGGGGACTGGCAATGAGTTAAACACAGATGCAGCGGGAGTTCATACCCTTGAGCGTGTTTCAGTGCCTCTTGATCCTACTTTTGCCCATCCAGATTTAACAGCTGAACAGTGGTTAGAACTAGAAAGGGAACGATTAAGACTCGATCATGGGTATAGGATGTCACAGCTGTCAGTGTTGTAGCTCTAGTTCCCATGTTCCACGTAATTCTAATTACCCTTTTAAAATGTTACCTGTTTTTGATTAAGAGAAAGTGGATGAATTTTTCATACTATTCGAGGAACTAGCTCAGGGTATGAATTGGCCAAAGCATGACTGGATCTACATTATCCAAGGTGTTTTGGAAGGTAAGGCATGCACCACTTACATTTCTCTTAGTACAAATGATAGGAAAGATTATGATGTAGTGAAAAGGGCCATTCTCAGTTCTTACCAGCTTAGGCCTGAAGCTTACTGTTTAAAGTTCCGTCAAGCTCATAAACAAAATGATGAAACACATGTTGAATATCTTGCTAGAAAGCTATTCCCTTCAATCACTGGCTTAAGAGCCGGGAAGTCGCTACCTTTGAGTCTCTTAGGAACTTAATTCTGGTTGAAGATTTCCTGCAGACTATTGAGCATCAGATAGCCCAGTATTTAAAGGAGCGACAGGTCTTTGATATTGCAGAAATAGCTACTATGGCTGATGATCACAATTTAAATGTTAGACCGTACCAGAGGAAGTCAAATGAAAAATCCAGTGACACCCAACACTAGTTTTATGGATTCAACAAAGATTCTAGAGATGCCAAAGACAATGGCAATGATGTTTACACCAGTAATGTAAGAAACGAGTCCTTCCCTCCCAGACGGAATCCTTCTCAGCACGCACTTCGTAGCCACACTCCAAACACTCGAAATATCAATAGGAGTAATTCAAATGAAAAGATAGGATGTGAATATTGTAGAAAGGACGGGCACACTTCTAGCCGGTGTTGGAAAAGGGTACGAGATGTGCGTGCTCATTCTATTAATGTGGTTCATACAAATGTTAATGAAACCAGTCAAGGAGATAGTTATGGTCTTGGTAACGAGTTGGCTGAAAGCGCTACTGTAAGCTCTGAAGCAAGACCTGCTATGAGTTGTAGTGTTGCTGATGCTGCCTTGGGGCAGTATTCTGTGTTCATGTCACATGGAACTGTGACCATTAATAAGCAGTCTTATCCTGTCAAAGTACTTAGAGACACAGGTGCCTCCCAATCTTTAATGATAAATCCAGGTAAAAAGACTATACCTTCTACTCGCCATATTTTGTTACATGGCGTTGTGGGGGAGTGTGTGACAGTTCCTACGCAAGAGGTGCGGCTTGACTGTAACGTCGCTAAAGGTGTGTTTTCAGTAGGTCTGGTTGACAAACTACCAGTGCCAGGGGTACACTTCTTGCTGGGGAATGACATTGCAGGAGGCAAAGTTAATGTCACCCCTATCATATCAGTTTATCCTGTAGAGGATCCACAAACTTGCATGCTAGAAAGTTTAGTACCAGAGACGTTCCCAGCCTGTGCAGTCACCCGATCCATGGCACAAAGTCCGCAACCGCCTAACAGGCCAACTGACCTTCATGACCAACCTTTTTACACACAGAAAGATGTCGAAGAGGTGGATAATGACGCAGGAGAGATACCAACTGATGTTAATTTGTGACACCTTTATGAATCTCTCAACCCGTCACGTCTCGAGGTTTTCCGCACCTCCGACATCCCCCAGTCCCGAGGTATTTTCGAATTTTTTTTTTTTGGCTAAAACCTTCGCTTTTGGTGAGAAACATCGAAAATTCATAGAGAAATCGCTCACCTGAGGTTTAAAGTGCCCAATCCAGGTAGGAGTTCCTCCTTACCTGAGTGGGTTTTCTAACATGCTGGCACCAAAGAAAACGAGGTCTATGGGAGGGTAACTATTTTATCCACTCATAAACGGTATTTATTTATTTACTTGGTACGAATGTACATGTAGTATGACAGTATATTGGTTTTCAAGCAGTAATAAAGGCATTATAAGCATTGTTTCACTCACTAACTAATCACCATACCTGACCTATTTTTGCCACACTACCTGATCATTATTTCTGGCTGTTTCTTCTTCTAATGCTATGTAAACATTGTCCTCCACATCGTCATCGATTGGGGAATCACTCTGGCCCTGAATAACTTTACTAGCCAGGTCACTGGTAACAGGTCCTTTGCCAAGACAATGTCGTGAGGGGGGGAGGGGGAGGTTATGCAATGTAAGGCATTGTCCCTGCTTGGTATCTTGTAAAGGAATAGAGGAAGGTGTCCCGTGTATACATACGAAAAATCACGTGCAAAAATTGAAAATTGTGCAAATTAGGGACCATGCAATTGCATGGCGTACTGGTACGTCGCCGGGACTGGCAAATGCAAATCGTTGCAACGTACCCATAAGTCGACGGGATGGGGCGGGTTAAACGACACTTGTATTGAGACTCATAGTTTAGCTGACTTACAGAAAGCAGACCCTGAGTGTGTGAGGCTGAGTGCTATGGCTGCAAGTGAAGAGGAATGTGAGGAAGAGTCAAGCGAGTGCTGTTTTGTAAAAGATGGTGTGTTATGGAGGCGTTGGAGACACGTGACCTCCCTGTGGATGATGGTGCATATGATGTACTCAAAGTGGTGGCTCCTGAAGTGTTGCAGCATGTCATGAAAGTGGCTCATAACCTTCCTCTAATAGGTCGTATGGGAGTAAGGAAAACGCTAGAGAGAATCGGAGCACATTTTTATTGGCCAGGAATGTGTGCAGATGTATCCAAATTTTGCCACACATGCCATGTTTGCCAGACAGTTGGGAAACCTAACCAGACCATTCCTCCCAGCCCTTTAGTTCCTTTGCCAATCTTTGAAGCCCATTTACTAGTGTTAATAGACATAGTAGGACCCCTTCCTAGAACTTCTCAAGGGCACTGTTATTTGTTAACTATAATGGACATGGCTACACTATGTCCAGAAGCCATTCCTATTCGTACAACTAATGCCCGTGTCATTGTCAGAGAATTGCTTACATTCTTCTCTAAGTCTGGATTCCTGAGAGAGGTCCAGAGTGACCAGGGTACAAACTTCATGTCAAAGATTTTCAAACAGTCCCTTAAGGAATTAGGGGTTCAGCAGATTATCTCTAGTGCTTACCATCCCCAAAAGCTAAGGTGCCTTTAACATCCAGGGCAAAGAAAATTTTTGCTTTGTGGTCAGTGATCAAGTGTATCAGTGCAATGTCATGCCGTATGGCATGAAGAACGTTCCAGCCATCTTTCAAAGACTCATGAATAGGGTGGTAGAAGGAATTAAAGATTGTCTTGTTTACATAGACCATGTAATAGTTTACAGTAATAATTGGGATAACCATTTAAGACAACTTGCGCTGTTCTTGCAGAGGCTGTCTGATGATACCCTAGTAGTGAAATTGTCCAAATGTGAATAAGTCAAAAGTAGAGTATTTAGGCTA
>NC_137034.1:24250226-24322726 GCF_032717465.1 Coenobita brevimanus
CTTATAACTGTGATGTTATCCCATGAAGGGCAGGCAAAGGTGAGGGCAAATCTCTCTCTCTCTCTCTCTCTCTCTCTCTCTCTCTCTCTCTCTCTCTCTCTCTCTCCCAGATCTGTCTAAGATGTCTTCACCTTTACAACCACCAGCCACACGTGTTACCATATCGTAATTTATCGTCAGGGCAATTATACACACACATAAGTAACATTCACAAAGATGAACGAACACACAGCGGAAAAGTCTAACCATCTGAACACACGCGCAAGAAGAGGTGGGGTTCTCACTGTATTTCACCAGTTGTCAAGTTTCTTCAGACATAAGTGGGATTATAGCTCGATTCTTTGACTTTTCTTACATATACTTTTAAGAATATGGAAGAATGATTTATATCTCCATTTCTCCCTGGTAATAGAGTCTTCAATTCCTCTTTGCTGTGCTCTATGCTCTATCATGAAATTATCTGTTTCAGCGATGGAGGAGGATGTGTGAAGTGCAAATGTGATTGTGTTGTGATGGAAGGCCTTTGTGTGTGAGGTATGCTGTAAAATTAAAAACGGGTGATATGTGAAGAGACATGGATGATTAGTAACGCCACCTTTAGCCTTTGATTCCTTTTTCGGGTTAAAACACACACACACACACACACACACACACACACACACACACACACCGCTCGCTGCTGCAGTGGTAACGTTCTCGCTTGCCAACTGGTGGACGGGAGTTCGCGCCTCGCTCAGGTTGCGAAAAGTTTCACTGACGAAGTGGGTGGTTACTGTCCCCCTTGAGCAAGGGGACGGGTGTGTGATTGTGTGAAGGTCACAGCCTTGCTCTTAGATCGGACTATATGAGCTCTCAGCTCCCTTCCGGGAGAGTAAAAGCTGACGATCACGACCATCAAGTGATCCTGACCGACCCGGTTAATTACACATTATGCCAAAGTCTCACTCCCACCCACACTCGCCTATTCTCTCTCTCTCTCTCTCTCTCTCTCTCTCTCTCTCTCTCTCTCTCTCTCTCTCTCTCTCTCTCTCTCTCTCTCTCTCTCTCAGTATAAACAAACTGCCCGCCCATGACAGGCGTGTACAAACCGGCCGCTACAGTACATACATACGTACATACGTAATTCACTGAATACTTATTCACTATGGCCGAACTGAAAATTGTACATCCGAGAGAGAGAGAGAGAGAGAGAGAGAGAGAGAGAGAGAGAGAGAGAGCGTGGAGGTGGATCCGACCTGGAGTTGACACTATAATCACATTTCTCAGTCTTGAACTCTCTCTCTCTCTCTCTCTCTCTCTCTCTCTCTCTCTCTCTCTCTCTCTCTTACACACACACACACACACACACACACACACACACACACACACATTATCACAACCCTGGTCCTGTGCATTGATTCTTGTTGCCACCACTGATACCTAACCCATGCAACAATCTGCAACCTACACGCAGCTGTGCAACACTGGGGACACTGCATGGTGGTGGTGCTGTGGTGACGGGTGGTGGAGGGGGAGAAAGAGTGCAGGGGAGGGGGGAGGGGAGAGAGGAGGAACAGAGTTGGGGGGGGGAAAGAGAGAGAGTGATGGGGAAAGAAAGGGAGAAAAGAGAGGAACAGAGGGATGGGATAAGGAGAGAGAGAGAGAGAGAGAGATTTGCAACATTTGGCTCACTGCAAGACGCGCTTCCGTTCTGATCAGTGATGGAGGGAGGAGAAGGGGAAGACCGGGAGGAAGGAAGGTAAGCTGGAAGGGAGGGGGAGGGAGGAAGAAGAGGGAGGGAGGAAGAAGAGGGAGGGAGGGAGGAGAGGAAGGAAGAGGGAGGGAGAAAGGGGGGCAATGAAGAGGAGCAGGAGGGAGATGAGAGAGTGCAGGTACGAAGGAGGGGGAAGGAAGGGAGAGAAATGGAGGTAGGGAGGAAAAGAGAGGGTAGAGGTAGACGAGGAAGAAGGGAGTAGACGGGGGGGAGTGGAGGAGAAATGGAGGAAGAAAGAGAGAGGAGGAAGGAGGGGGAGGAGAGGGAAGGATTGGAGACCCGGAAGAGAAGAAAATTGGGAGTCTTAGGGTTATATTCAAGTAGCTCTGAGATTTCTTAACACTTCTGCTCTTCCGATTTATTCTGCCCATTCCACTTAAATGTCCCCAATAATATGGAAAAACACTCTCTCTCTCTCTCTCTCTCTCTCTCTCTCTCTCTCTCTCTCTCTCTGTTTTAATGAAATATGATTTAGGCATCCCTTGCGCCCGTTTTCTTTGTTGCTGCACTAGTAGAAAACGAAAGATATATATGACTAACTAAACCATTTCTTTTTCACTTGCAAAGACGCCCTGTGGTCTAGCGAGTTAAGGCGCTCTAACTGAATGTTTGCTGGGGTAACACCTTCTCATAATGCCACTCAGGGATCAACGACTGGTCACTGGATTAAGAAGCCTAACCACGGGACCCTACGCTCAAAAGAGGAACGAAAGATTACTATGGGTATGAGGTTGTGTCTATCTATCTCTGTATCTATCTATCTATCTATTTATCTCTCTATCGCCAGACGCCTTAACCACGTAAGGGGTGGCCACAAACAAATAGCCTTCATGTCACGCTGTGCTGTGCTGTCTGGCTGCCTTCTCTCCAACTTACCCCCTCCTTCCCCTACCAGATACCTCTCCACCCCATTCTTCCATCTCATTCTTGGTCACCCCCTCCCCCTCTTCTTCCCTTCCTCCACCTCACTCACACACACTCTCCTAGTCAGTCTCTCAGTCTCCTTCGTCTCCACATTATGTCTTAAGGTAACAGCTACGGCAATTTTGCTCTCTTAATCATGAGGTGATTTTTACGCAAGAGAGAAAGAATAAGTCGCTGAGGAAAAGGTGTTACGGAGCTTCCTTACTAGAACATGTACAGGCTTTCGTAAGTACTGTATCTCTAAGAATCTTGCGTCTCTCTCTCTCTCTCTCTCTCTCTCTCTCTCTCTCTCTCTCTCTCTCTCTCTCTCTCTCTCTGTCTCTCTCTCTGTCTCTCTCTCTCTCTCTCTCTCTCTCTCTCTCTCTCTCTCTCTCTCTCTCTCTCTCTCTCTCTCTCTCTCTCTCAGTGAGTTATCGCAGCCTACCAGGGGTGCTCAAACATACTTACGATCGAATTCCTGTCGTAACTAAGATATTTTTTATACAGGAAGTACTAGACAAGGGAAGATATTATTTTCACTGCTTTCCCTGATCGTCCTGTAGGAAATAATGATAACCTATTGTAATTTTCGCTTCGTAACTAAGATATATTTTAGGACAGCAGACAGAGGCAGATATATTTTAGGACAGCAGACAGAGGCAGATATATTTTAGGACAGCAGACAGAGGCAGATATATTTTAGGACAGCAGACAGAGGCAGATATATTTTAGGACAGCAGACAGAGGCAGATTGGACAGCCTCCTTGCCCTTCCTGCAATTCAAAATCCCTCTGACGACAGGAAATGGTTCGTAAGTGTGTTTGTGCAGCCCGATCCTGGTTTGTAGGAAGTTATCGTTATCATCATCGTTGTAATGATTCTCCTTCTCCTCGTCCTCGTCCTCCTCTTTTTCCTCCTCCTCCTTCTCCTTCTCCTCCTCCTCCTCATCATCATCATCATCATCATCATCATCATCATCATACCTCTTTTCCACTTGCAGGTGGGGTGAGGCAGGGTCCAGACAGTGGGAAAAGGAAAAGAATATGATAATGGGAGATGTAAACAGCAGCTCGACCAGTGAAATGGGCTACACACTCATTCACTCACCATTCAAGCCCCTGGAATCCTGGCCTCACCTCACAGATATACCTTTCCATACACCAAAGGACCATCAGGCAATATTTTAACTTGGTGTACCACTTCTATGTGATAAACCAAAATACAGTACCAATAATATTCTCCACTACAGCCACCTTTACTGTTGTCATCAAGATATTGTGATTTATATGTACTAGCATGATTATATACTAGTTTCTTTAAGCCCCTACCGAGAGGAGGTGGAAGATAGGGATGGTGTATGGGCAAAGTAGTGGATGATGGTGGTTCAGTAGTGTGTGTGTGTGTGTGTGTGTGTGTGTGTGTGTGTGTGTGTGTGTGTGTGTGTGTGTGTGTGTGTGTGTGTGTGTGTGTGTGTGTGTGTGTGTGTGTGTGTGTGCCACCAATATCTCCTTCCCTGGTCTATCTCCAATCTTGTCCTCCACTTCCCTTTTCTCAAGGCGGGTGAAGAACGTACACTACTTTTACTCTAACTTGGCCCAAATATTTCATCTTTTTGCAATTAGCTTCACATTGCTCGGTGACTGAAAAGGATAACACTACAGCTGTACATGCTTACCACAGCACTTCTGCTTTAGCATCATATTCTACTGCTGTTGTTATAACTCAGCATTCAAGGCGGAGATGGTAAATTTAGTCCAAGTTAGAGTAAAAGGGGTATAGTGATCGTGATAGTATTGTATATAAAGGTAAAACAGAAATCCCTTTATTGTCTAAAATGGATGGAATGTTTACTGAAACTGTGCAATGTACCGTATATAATTTTTTACAAGATCCATTGACTCAGTAACCATGACAACATATAAACATACACATACTTATGTCATACATCACGATGAATATTCTTGTCTGTTTTCGTTTACGGTAACAAAAATGACTTCGGTAATACAGCCTTGAAATATATCGAGAGAAGCATCGTGTAAGAGTGGAAGATAGAATTGTGTGTAAAAATGAGTCACTTATTCAGAGTTGTTATGGAGGTTGAGCAGTCTTGTTGAAGGCATCAGTGAGTCCCACATGCATTCAAGGACCAAATCATCTAGCAGTTCACCTCTTCACCTCGCTTTCCTCTCCTAGTTACTATTTCTAAGCTGAGAGGCTCGGTATCTCTGGCCTAGGACGCTACTCTTAGCTACTTTGCCAGGGGTGGAGGGCAGTGACGGACATGCCCTAAGTGTGACGCAGACGCAGTGAATAGAAGGTTAATGTCTCTGAGTCTGCCATTCTGTGAGCGTCTCTAGCCAATCACTGCGTTACTCTTGAGCCATTTATTCCCACGACTTTCCTTTGCCTCTCTTATTCTCTTTCCTTCACCACCTTTTCTTCTTATTCCTTTTTCTCCTTTTCCTTTTCTCCTCTCATTGTTCTGTTTTCTTTCTTTCTTTTCCAGCTACAGAGGTTTGGCGTAGCCTTCATTAACCCCTTCGCCATCAAAATTTCTTCCTGGCTTTGATAACGTTATCTGTTGGTGTCAGGAACGGAACATAAACACGCCAGCGGATGCAAGAGGCAAAAACGATCCTGTCCAATGGTTTTATATGGTCTGTGTGTGTGTGTGTGTGTGTGTGTGTGTGTGTGTGTGTGTGTTGGCAGTTGCTGGGAGCATCAAGAGAACAATAGTTTTTTCACTTAAACTTGGCCCAGATTTTCGTCTTTTTTGCAGCGTATTTGACGGAGCTCAGTGGCAGAAAAAGACAGTGTTATACATATGCAGTACATTCATTCCACAGCACTTCTTCGTGATTAGCAAACATTAATGTTATTTTACTGTCGCACCTCATCACTCAAGCTACAGGAACGGCGATTTTAGTCCAAGTGAAAGGGAACAGAGTATATCGTGTGATTTCATCATTGCTATACGTTGATAGTGTAAGGATTCTTCTCTGCGGGTCGTCGCTTCTCCTGCTGCTGCTGCTTCTTCTGCTCTTCCCGCTGATGCTGGTGCTCGTACCTGTGAAGCAGCTCCTTCAACTCCTCCTTGATGCTCTCCTCCACGTCCCTACTACTAGAGGAAGCAGGACCTCGAGCCCTCCCGTCCTCCCCCTTGAACATCACATGGTCGCACTCCGCCTCACTCAGTTCCCGCGAATCTGAGAAGGCCGAGGGTGGGTGCAGGGGTCGAGGAGGAGTGAGAGTTGAAGTATCACTCAAGGAAGACTCGCTCCGGGCTCTGTGGATGGACGGATACCTGCCTTAACACACCTTAACACGACCACACCTAAATACTTAACACCATATTTCATCTGCTACGCTCCTTTCACCTTAACTTGGCCCAGATTTTCGTTCTTTCGTAACTTATTTCACGTAGTTAAGTGGGTGAAAAGGACAATGCTACGGCTACACATACTTTCCCTAGCACTTCTTCGTGACTAGATTACGAGTTAGTGTTAATCTCTTGTTACAGTTCACTACTTACAATCAAGGGATGAGATTTTTAGGTCTAGTTATGGAGAAAAGGCACTGACTATGGGAAATTATTATTATTATTATTATTATTATTATTATTATTATTATTATTATTATTATTATTATTATCGTTATTATTATTATTATTATTATTATTATTATTATTATTATTATTATTATTTAATTTTTCCCCTCGATATTAAGATTAAATAATGCTTCAGGTTAACAGACAGATATTATAATTTCTTGACGTAGTTCGACTGCCCAACCACTGCCCGGTCCGCCGTGTGGACAACAAAGCAGGTGTGCCAGGTAGTGGCCACAGCTCGCCGGGAACTGATGGATCTGGTAACGCTGCTAAAGAAGCGAGGGATATACGCTCGCCAGGTCATTGCCACTCGTGTCGACGGGGCATTAGTTATATTTTTTTCTTTAAGGTTATTAGGTCCAAAATGGAAATGCTAAAAAAAGAAAAGAAATGTAATTCTGTGAGGCCAGCAAGAGGCGTGACAGGTTACCTAAGTAGTGTGGCGGAAGGAAGGCAGAAGTGGATGATGGCTAAAGTCTCCTCTTTTTCAATACTTTTTTTCTCCTCTTTTCTTATGCTCTTTTTTATTCTTCTCATTTTAATACTCTTTTAAATCCTCCTCCTTTTTGTTACTTTCTTCCAACTCTTTTTTTTACCCTCCTCCTTTCTCATACTCTTTCTAACCACCTGCCAGTGTTACCACGCCACTAACCACCTGCCAGTGTTACCACGCCACTAACCACCTGCCAGTGTTACCACGCCACCAACCACCTGCCAGTGTTACCACGCCACTAACCACCTGCCAGTGTTACCACGCCACCAACCACCTGCCAGTGTTACCACGCCACTAACCACCTGTCAGTGTTACCACGCCACCAACCACCTGCCAGTGTTACCACGCCACTAACCACCTGCCAGTGTTACCACGCCACCAACCACCTGCCAGTGTTACCACGCCACTAACCACCTGCCAGTGTTACCACGCCACTAACCACCTGCCAGTGTTACCACGCCACCAACCACCTGCCAGTGTTACCACGCCACTAACCACCTGCCAGTGTTACCACGCCACTAACCACCTGCCAGTGTTACCACGCCACTAACCACCTGCCAGTGTTACCACGCAACTAACACCTGCCAGTGTTACCACGCCACTAACCACCTGCCAGTGTTACCACGCCACTAACCACCTGCCAGTGTTACCACGCCACTAACGCCTGCCAGTGTTACCACGCCACTACCACCTGCCAGTGTTACCACGCCACTAACACCTGCCAGTGTTACCACGCCACTAACACCTGCCAGTGTTACCACGCCACTAACACCTGCCAGTGTTACCACGCCACTAACACCTGCCAGTGTTACCACGCCACTAACACCTGCCAGTGTTACCACGCCACTAACACCTGCCAGTGTTACCACGCCACTAACACCTGCCAGTGTTATCACGCCACTAACACCTGCCAGTGTTACCACGCCACTACCACCTGCCAGTGTTACCACGCCACTAACCACCTGCCAGTGTTATCACGCCACCAACCACCTGTCAGTGTTACCACGCCACCAACCACCTGTCAGTGTTACCACGCCACCAACCACCTGTCAGTGTTACCACGCCACCAACCACCTGTCAGTGTTACCACGCCACTAACCACCTGCCAGTGTTACCACGCCACTAACCACCTGCCAGTGTTACCACGCCACTAACCACCTGCCAGTGTTACCACGCCACCAACCACCTGCCAGTGTTACCACGCCACTAACCACCTGCCAGTGTTACCACGCCACCAACCACCTGTCAGTGTTACCACGCCACCAACCACCTGCCAGTGTTGGGCTACAGGGAAGAAGGTGTTGGGGTACTTCGTCAATCGGCGAGATTACGAACCAAGGACTACCGGTATAGGCAATGTGATGAAATTGTTGCTGTGATTTATTTTTCATTATTATTATTATTATTATTATTATTATTATTATATTTACTGTTATTGTTTTTCTTGTTGTTGTTGTTGTTGTTGTTGCTGTTATTATTATTATTATCATTATTATTATCATTATTATTATTATTATTATTATTAATGTTATTATTATTGTTATTATTATTATTAATATTACTGTATTATTAATATTATTATCATTATTATTAGTATAGTAGGACTCGCGCACGTTTGCGGCTGTGGTGTGGCCCGCACCTGTGTACAGTGTTGCCACGTTCTCTATACCGTTATCTCTCTCTCTCTCTCTCTCTCTCTCTCTCTCTCTCTCTCTCTCTCTCTCTCTCTCTCTCTCTCTCTCTCTCTCTCCTGGCGGGAAATGTGAGCCACCCTGAGTACTTTTGATTCTTTTATAAGTTATTTATAATTGTGCTTTCATTTGTTAATTTGGTTTTGTTATATTTAGTAGTAGATGGAGTGTCAAAGTTATTGTCTGCTGAGAGGTTTGTTACGTTACTGATTCATACACCCCGACGTAGTGGGGTGTGGGTGTAGGTGTGGGTGGGAGTGTGGATGTGGGTTTGTTGGGGTGGTGGTCCAGGGGGGAGGGGAAGTGTGAAGGGGGATTTGACCTGAGACACCCAGGAGGGATTAAGAAGGGAGGGAAGGGGAAGGGGGGGCTGGATTCACCTACCACGTGGTCAGCATTAGAAGAGAGAGAGAGAGAGAGAGAGAGAGAGAGAAATTACGTGTATAGATATATGTGCATCAATAGGAACAATGTATATCAGTGTGTGCAGTATGTACAAAGGAACAAATGAATACAAAGAAGGCAGTGACAGACCTCTCTCTCTCTCTCTCTCTCTCTCTCTCTCTCTCCTGGCGGGAAATGTGAGCCACCCTGAGTACTTTTGATTCTTTTATAAGTTATTTATAATTGTGCTTTCATTTGTTAATTTGGTTTTGTTATATTTAGTGATGCCGACAATGCATTCAATGCATGCCCCTCTCCTGCCTCTCTCTCTCTCTCTCTCTCTCTCTCTCTCTCTCTCTCTCTCTCTCTCTCTCTCTCTCTCTCTCTGTAGGGAAGCTATCTGTCAGTGTTGCCACTCACAAGAATTATATGAATTATTTCTTTTACTTTGGATATTGGCATATTTCTTCTTTTTTCAGGCTCATTCTATTATATCCATAACTGTAATATTATTAACCACCCTAAAACTACGCTAAAAAACATTAAAAGTGACTGCTATTTCTTTTAGCAACACTGTACAATATGTATGCCATGTTTCTGTGTTACTGTATAAATATTTTATGCATAATAAGATTACTGTTGATTCATCCATCAAAATACACAAGTGTAAGTTTTATTCATCTGAATTTATCGAATTTGTGATGCCTTGTACATAAATAGCTTCCGTTTCACATCGCAAGTTGGGGAAACGTGGCACCATTGTACACAGGTGCGGGCCACACCACACGCGCAAACGGGCGTAAGGCCGACTATAGTAGTAGTAATATTAGTATTATTATGATTATGATTATGATTATCATAAGGATAAGGATGAGGATGAGGATGATGAGGATGAGGAGGATGAGGAGGATGAGGATGAGGATGAGGAGGAGGAGGAGGATCATGAGGATGAGGAGGATGAGGAGGAGGAGGAGGATCATGATGAGGATGAGGATGATCATGATGAGGATGAGGATGATCATGATGAGGATGAGGATGAGGATGAGGATGACGATGAGGATGACGATGATGATGATGATGACGACGATGATGATGATGATGACGATGATGATGATGATGATGATGATGATGAGGATGATGATGAGGATGAGGATGAGGATGAGGATGAGGATGATGAGGATGATGATGATGATGAGGATGATGATGAGGAGTAGTAGTAGTAGTAGTCGTCGTAGTCGTAGTAGTCGTAGTCGTAGCAATAGTAGTCGTAGCAGTAGTAGTCGTAGTACTAGTAGTAGTAGTAGTAGTCGTAGCAATAGTATTAGTCGTAGTACTAGTAGTAGTAGTAGTACTAGTAGTTGTTGTAGTAGTAGTTTCATTATTATTTTTCATTATATTTTATTATTATTATTATTTATTATTATTATTATTATTTATTATTATTATTATTATTATTATCATTATTATTATTATTATTATTATTTATTATTATTATTATTATTATTATTTATTATTATTATTATTATTATTATTATTATTTATTATTATTATTATTTATTATTATTATTGTTTATTATTATTATTTATTATTATTATTATTTTATTATTTTATTATTATTTTATTATTATTATTATTATTATTATTATTATTATTTTATTATTATTTTATTATTATTATTATTATTTATTATTATTATTGCTATTATTATCCTAATTATTATTTTCATTACTATTTTATTATTATTATTATTATTATTATTATTATTATTATTATTATTATCATTATTATTATTATTATTATTTGAGGTAGGTGGGGGGCGCTCACCATCCACTCACTCGATGTAGTGCTGCTCTCTGGTGTCTGCCCTTTCCTCTCCTCCCTCCATTCCTTCCTTCCTCTTCTGTCTTTCCTTCATTCTTTCCTCTTCTTTCTGCCTGTGGGTGACTCAACACTGAGTGACAAGCCGAATGGTTTCCTGTACACCAGGAAACAATTCACTACGCTGGGTGGTAACCATATAACCAAATTATGGCCCCTGGTGAATTAGTGGGTAATTACGGAACTCCAGTAGGATTGAGCCGGTGAAGGTTTATATCCAAGGAGTGGTTGGGGTTTATTACCCACGTAATGCCACTCAGGGATGGGTGAGGCTGGTCACTCTCATCTTAAATGTCAGGACCAACTTGCCTAGCCCCGGGCTCCTATGCTCCTCATGGGGTAACATAGGACTGGATGATGGATGGATGGATGGATCATTATTATTTTTATTATTTTTAATATTATTATTATTATTATTATTATTATTATTATTATCATCTCCGTTATTATTTTCATCATTATTTTCATTATTTCATCATTATTTTTACGTTGTTATTTGTATTATTTTTATTATTATTATTATTATTATTAATATTATTTATTACTATTATTATTTTATTATTATCTTTATTTTTTAATTATATCATATATTTATTATTATTATTATTTTTTTTTAATTATTATTATTATTATTATTATTATTATTATTATTATTATTATTATTTTCATTGTTACTTTCATTCTTCTTCTTCTTCTTCTTCCTCTTCTTCTTCTTATTATTATTATTATTACCATCATTATTTTTATTATTTATTTTTACTTGCCAACGCTCATCGCTGGGGACTCTTTTCTTACAGGAGTTAGTTAAGGCCTTCAATTACCCCTTCAGCACGAGTAACCTTTCTAAAATTAACTATAATTGACTATCAGCACCGGGAATTAACTGAGGATAAGTCACCGGTCTGAAAGGGTCAAGGATGAATGGTAATGATACAGGGAGCCTATATTATGGACAATGCCAGGCGGAAGAAGTAGCCCTGGAGTGACACAGAGCCTTATGTAGTGTTTTAGCTGGATACCGTAGACGTGTGGAGGTAAAGCTGCTGTGTCTTACCTCAGATAGCTGTGTAGGCTGTGAGGAATGCTAGATGAGTGTTAAACAGGTGTATATACTAAGGTTGAGGCTTTTTTAAATGTAAGAAAGAAGGAACCAAAGGCCAGGAGCCAGAGAGACTGTTCCCTCCACGAAAACACAAAATCAAGATAACGGAGAGCCAAATTCAAGATCCGCCCATTTTGAGATGCCTGAACACAATGCGTTTAAAAGACTGGGGGTCATAGGCAGTAGGAAATACAGGCACAGGGAGGCAAATTCCAGAGTTGACCTGTTGCATACATGAAGGACTGGGAGTAACGGTTAACTCTTGCACTAGAGAGTTAGACAGAAAAGGGGGCGGCGTTTGTTGCTAGACCGGTGCTACACGCCTGTCACAGTGGTGAAGGGATTGAAGCAGACAGTTCAGAGAAGCGGTGATCATTGAAGTAGCGATAGAAAGAGATAAAAATGCAACATTGCGGCGAAGAGACAGAGGTTGAAGGGAGCCAGTAAGAGGAGGAGAGTTAATGAGACAAATAGCCTTTGACTCAACCTTGATGAGAAGAGTTGTATTCTACACAGGGGGGGGGGGGGATAAAACCCCTATATAAAGTCAACATCGATGCAGGGGTAAAGAAGGCACGGGGTTGGCTTAGCACGCCTAATCTCTTGGAAGCAAATTTTACATTAGAGGTAATATGATCTTCCCAAGATAAGTCCCGAGATAATGAAACCCCAAGTGTGTTAAGGCGGAATATGTCTGAACTCTACGGCTTTATACGAGTATACTGTGCTGAGTGCTGAAGATATTCGTAATCACCTCCCTTGCATTAAGTCTAGATTCAGTTTTATAATCAGGAATATCTTGTAAATGTTCATCTTACTTTATTTACCATTGCAAAAGAGAAGTGTTGAGGATGAAAGACATGTACGAGTGCTATAGGCAAAGGTGTTTCTTTGTTACTGTCTGGATTTCACCGAGTTCAGAAATGATTAAACCTAATAACGTCACTGTACAAATAAAGACATCTTGTAAAGCTAAGAAATAAACCAGCTTGGTGGGGAGGGCCACTTTGTTAATATTATCATCATCATCATCATCATCATCATTATCTGGACATTTCTCACTCAAGGGCAGGGTAAGGAGTAGCATCGTCCATACAGCACAAGTTTACCTAATCCAATGGGCCATGCTTCCATTCACTCATCATTCAAGCCCACACAATCTTGGTTCATTCTGATACACCAAAAAACTTGCGCCACGTTCTGTAGCTTAACATAAACCGATAAAATTAAACTAACACCCAGTCCCATATTATCCCCTTTGAAGTCCATAAACCCAGTCTACTGCCTCAGTTAATGTTACATGATTGAAGGACCCCCATTTACCTCTTAGAGATGGAACCCAAGGAAGGCGTGAACTCCTTAAAGGTTGCCTTAAGGCCATGAACACAAAGAGAGTGGCAAGTACGGGCAGGTGCGTGCGGGAGGTTTTGCATCACTGTAACTCAAGAAAAAGCCACACTGGCAGCGAGTGGGTGTGAACGGGAACACAAACCCATCTGAGGGCAAACTATAAGAGCTGACAAGTAATTTCTCTCACTTTGGACGGTGCGGGCAGTGGCATTTCGACCATACCCTATGTTTGGGATGCATCAAATTCCGAGCATAATGACGAATATTTATTACAATGCAACGGAAGACGACTGGATCAAAAAAGTTATTAGCGCCAGCCTTGTCTGGTCCCTACTCATTCACACCCTCTCGCTTCTCGTGTGGACGCGACCAAAATGCGGAAAAAAAGGATAAGTAGAGGAGGAAAGGCAACTGGAGTGAGGCCGAGGGAGTAGATGAGTGCGTGGCAAGGGAAGGGGGTTAATAGGAAGGTGTGTGTGGCGGGGAGTGGTGGGCTGCAGCAGCCAGGCTCCACCTACGTAGTTCAGCCTCCACTACCTGAGACTACCTGGCATGGCAGACAGGCGGCAGCGGGTGAGGCGCCACACGCCCTCCTGCTGCTGCCGCGGCGGCTGCTGCTGCTGCTACCTCTGCCGTTTGCTGCTGATGTTGGTGCTGATAGTAGTGGCGGGGCTGCTGCACGGGGGAGGTGGCGTCGTTACTCTCTGTGCTGGAGTCTTGCCCACCTCCAGGAGTGTCTGCTGCAACAAAGAAAACTTTGATCCAGAATCATAAACAAATTTATGGCCAGTCTCCTGCCATGACTGGGATTTCCTTTCGTATGAAGGAGAAGGAGCACAGAATCTCCCTATGTCTCTTGTCTTTCCTGCAGAAACAAATGTTACAAACGTCAGGAAAATTAACATAGATTACAGTACAACTGTTTTAGCAGAAGGGACATGGAAAGGAAAGAAAACAATCCCCCCATTGCCCTTGTCCATCCTAGAGATACAAATCATAAGTACGCCTCGTGGCTTCCATAGTGCGTGTTCTACCTCACTCCCCCCCTCCTCCCTTATAGTAGAGTAAGTCGTTCTTTCTGTCGTTCAGAGCAGGAGTGTCAACTCTTTGTCCCCTATGGCTTCATTTGCGCGTCCTTCTTACAAATTGTATCAAGCTCTGCCGGCCCCTATATAATGAGCTCAGTCTCTGCATTAATTGCCACTTAGATCTGCTCCTCATTTTGTTCACATCTCTGTCCTCCCCTGTACAGTTGTTATTATTTTTGTGAGTGCTCAGGAAGTCTCCAACCATCTAGCAGCTGTGTAATTTGAGTATAAGTGTTATTACATTTTTTTTTCTTGTACTGTATAGCATAAGGTGTTAATTCGTAGGCCTAGTGAGGTTTTTGTGATTCATGTGTTTTGGGTGTCAGCCAGTAGTAATAATATTTTGTATCTGTAATAATATCTTGCATTCACTGAGCATTATCCGGTTTTCTCATTTTATCAGGGCCGACTTAGATAAATTTACACTTGCTAATTTCGTGTAAATAGAGGCTATTGCAGTTAACCATATATTTAACCTGTTTTTGCCATTACATTATCCTTATGAGTCCTGACTGTTTAGTTGTTAGTTTGAGCATTAAACTTTAACTTGTAATTTTACCTAACTCTTTTGTTTTGAACCTGGAACTTTACGGGACAGTTTTCTCTGTTCCCTAACAGTATATACTGTATGTATATATATATATATATATATATATATATATTGATTGATTGATTGATTGTGGAGACTGAATATATCCCTTTGTTTGTTCTATAGGGCTGTCACAGTGTCCCTTTCCTCTTAAAATAATCATTCATATAACGAAAGACATTGCAATATGATGTTGTTTTTGCTGTTGCTTTATCCCGGTTCACCTGGCCGAGCTGACCGCAGGTAAGCAGCTGCCCCTGTGGGATGGTGCCACTGTTGATGCTGTGTCTGTGTCGTGGTGGTGTGTTGTGCAGTACTCCATAATGTGGTATGTTGTGTGGGCGTAGTTACAGTACAAGCAGGGCACGTGTCATCTGTGATTGCACCCAGCCTAACTTTAAGCTTGGTAATTGAGGAGGGTTGGGTGATGTCCTGATCTATGCCTACCCAGGTGAACTCGATCAGCTCTATTTAGGATGCCTCTGATGGGTGGATGTTGGGAGGGGGGCGTGAAGTATAGTGATCTGATCAAGGTGTTGCACTGCCCTGTGTGTGAACTGTATATGTAGTTGTTTCTTCATTGCCGGTGTAGGAACTAGAAACGTCTGGAGATGTAAATGTTTTCCAAGAGGGTCTGGAACTGTTTGTGTGGTGACTGTTTTGTGCGTCATGTTGTGTTGTGTGGCTGTCATGTAATAACAGGGGTGCTGTGGATTGGGACAGACTGCTGCATAGAACCGTGTGCCCCTTATGTCAGGAAGTCTCTAACAGCGAGGAATTTAGTGTCAAAATATATGTGAGTCGTGGGAGTGGCATTGGCGAGCTCAGTGGTGACGAGAGCTATGTTACGTATGGTTTGCAATGTGTGGTAGTGGGTGCTAGATAGGAGGGCAGCCAAAAGGGAGAGGACAGGGCGACGTGGAGGTGATTTGTTTATGGCTACCCCTAATGGGATTGAGGTGACTAGCTATAGATAGATGGAAATGATAGATAGAACTGGACTGGTGACAATTTTCTGTGGCCTAACTGAGTCATCATACTGGCTTCTACAGACTCATGAGACTGTCTAGTCTGTGGGTAGAGTTGCAGAAACGGCTTCAGGAGTTTTGCAGGCGATTGTACCTCTGGATCGGCTCTTGGGGCGGTGGTGGCGGCCCCTGGTGTCCTTCCTGGCATCCCTCTGCTGGTCCTGGGCGGCGGTGGGGGCATTCTGGGTACCACTGGGCATCGATTTGGGTCGACTCCCGTACTCCCCACCAAGACTGCCTCGGCTGATGTACGCGATCTCTGTTACAACAAGACACGGAAGCTTTAGTGCGTTTACTTCAACCTGATAAAGTTATACACAAAATCTGGAATAGCAAGACAGAGACTAATGTGTGTGTGTTTTAATGTGACACAGATATCTGTATATGCAATCTCTGGTATAGCAAGACAGAGACTATAGTGTGTCTTAGATATAACCTACAAATTAGTCTCTTCACCTTAACTTGGCCCAGATTTTCGTTCTACTGGAGCATCTTTCACGTATCTCAGAGGCAGGGTAAGACAGCAGCAAGGCTCTGTCAGGCTCTACATCCTTTTCACAGCATTTCTTCGTAACTAAAGTCAAATCCTAGAGTAAATTTATTGTTACAGCTCAGTAGCAGAATATGACAATGCTATGGCTCTACATCCTTTTCAATGCACTTTTTCGTGATTAGCACCACGCCCTAGTGTTAATCTCTTGCATCAGCTGAGCATTCAAGGTGGAGAGATGGTAATTTTAGGCCAGGTTAATGTGAAGGGAGTATTGACTAAGTGTTTATGCATCACCAGCTGACTGTTGGGTATCTGCCTCACTCCTGCCTCACCCTGCCTCATCTCTGCCTCACCCCTGCCTCACCCTCACCTGTCTCCTTCTAGTGTGACTCCCTGCCTCATCTCTGCCTCACCCCTGCCTCACCCTCACCTGTCTCCTTCTAGTGTGACTCCTGCCTGCATCTGCCTCACCCCTGCCTATTCTAGTATGCCTTTTACCCACATCCGCCTTACCTCTCCCTCACCCTCACCTGTTTCCTCGTAATGTGACACCTGCCTGCATCTGCCTCACGCCTGCCTCATCTAGTATGCCATTTACCTATATCTGCCTCACCCTCGCCTGTCTCATTCTGGTGTGACTCCTACCTGCATCTGTCTCACCCCTGCCTCTTCTAGTATTCCTTTTACCTATATCTGTCTCACCCCTGCCTCACTCCTGTCTCACCCCTGCCTCACCCTAGCCTGTCTCCTTCTAGTGTGACTCCTGCCTACATCTGCCTTACCGCGCCTCCCCCCTGCCTCCTTGTAGTGTGACTCCTGCCTACCACTGCCTCACCTGTCTCCTTGTAGTGGAACTGGGACCACTGCCTCACCTGCCTCCTTGTAGTGGGACTCCTGCCTATCTCTGCCACACCTCTGCCTCACCTGCCTCCTTGTACTGGGACTGGGACCGCTGCCTCACCCTTGCCTCTCCTGCTTCCTTGTACTGGAACTGGGACTACTGCCTCACCCCTGCCTGACCTGCCTCCTTGTAGTGGGACTGGGACCGCTGCCTCACCCCTGCCTCACCTGCCTCCTTGTAGTGGGACTGGGACCGCTGCCTCACCCCTGCCTCACCTGCCTCTATGTACTGGAACTGGGACTACTGCCTCACCCCTGCCTCACCTGCCTCCTTGTACTGGAACTGGGACCGCTGCCTCATCCCTGCCTCACCTGCCTCCTTACAGTGGCACTGGGACCGCTGCCTCACCCCTGCCTCACCTGTCTCCTTGTAGTGGGACTGGGACCGCTGCCTCACCCCTGCCCCACCTGTCTCCTTGTAGTGGGACTGGGACCGCTGCCTGGGGACCTGACCGTAGGCAGCTGGGGACTGCTGGGGCTGGTGGCGGTCACTGGGGGGGGGGGAGTGAAGGGAAACAGCAAGGCAGTCACGAGGGGTCATTGCGTACTGGGACAATTCGTACTCTAAAGTGTCTTCCGAACTACCCACGCTACAAGATGCCAGTACATGGAGAGGGAAAGAAAGAGAGAGAGAGGGAGAGAAAGGGAGGGGGAGAAACGAAGATGACATTGAGGTGAAGGTGAAGACCTGAATGGAAGGACCCACCTATCTTGCCAAAGTTACTTTAAATTTAGGACAGACTATGATTAAGTGCGTGTCAAATAACATCACAAAAAGCCTCTAGTCTTACAGTACAGTGTAGTTACATTTACAGTGTTTATAATTAGATATATTTATAGTTTTAATAATTATATATATTTGTGTACAATCACCAGAGGCTCTGTATTCAGAGACAGGCTTAAAGTTTCATGTAGCATTTTTGAATTTTGAAACTTTGCTTAATAATTTCTCAGTCAGCTAAATATATAGTATATCTCTTGCCCTGTTTGCTGTAAAGAGATCCATCCAATCAAATACAAACAAACGCAGTGCTCTGAGCCTGAAGTCTGCTTGTAAACACATAAATAGAGGGAGAAAGCGTGCATTGCGCCATTAACACTGTTGTTGGCTATTTATTGCTTTTATAAGGAGGGTCGTATATTGCACCCATCTATTTTGTCTGTTGCGGGGACGGCTCAGTCTGCTGGTGTGGTAGGGACATGTGTTTTTGTCTTCTGAAATTGCTAATCAACAATGCAGAGAGTTTAGGTGAAGAGCAGACGATATAAAGTATAAAACTGGTGGAAAGCAGAAAATAATGCATGGTAGATGCTGGTAACGCTGATTAAGCCGTACCCACAACACACGAAAATAGGGACGTGTAAAATATGGACCAGCCTACTCTGTACAAGTATCTGTGTAAAATAACTATGGGATAAAGTCGACTGATTGATATTCAAGGGATTATCTGTGGATGTGATAGGAAGCGTTAGAGGGAACACACTGAGGTGGTTTGTCCATGTGGAGAGGATGAAGAGTGAGAGACTGACGAGGAGAGTGTATGTAAGTGAGGTGGAGGGGGATGGAGAGTGAGAAGCTAAAGAGGAGAGTGTATGTGAGTGAGGTGGAGGGGGAGAGAGGGAGGGGGAGGCCAAGGATGAGCTGGAGGGTTGGAGTGCAGAGGTATACAAGAGAGGAGGGTGTGAGCTGGGAGCAGGGCAGTGAATTTGCGGGGGATAGGGCGACATGGAGGAGCTTTGTTTGTGGCCACCCCTTACGGGATTAAGGCATCTGGCAATAGACAGATAGATGGATAGATAGATCTTAAGGCTCTGAAGTATTATCCTGTCTTTCACTTATATTGACTCCAGTCTATCGTCCTCTATATTGTGTATGTAATATGTAAATCCCTATGTAATACAGTCATGGCTTAAGTCCATTGATCGAGTGTTGCTATACTCTTCTCGCTCAAACATGACCCAGATTATCGTTCTTTTGTAGCTTGTTGCATACAACTTAAGGCACAAAAAGACAATACTGCAACTCTACCTCCTTTCCATAGCACTTTTTTGTGACTAACATCATATTCTGTTGTTATTCTAGCTTTACACCTCAACAATGAAGATGGAGAGACGGAAATTTTAGGCCAAGTTAGAGTAAAAGGAGTATAGCAGGAGGCATAGGGACATATAGGGATCTGAGACCTCATTCTGTGCTACATTCACTTCAAGGAAACTGCTTCGTGTAATAATATTTAATCTCTAAGTCATATATAATTTTTTTTTAATGCAAGGAAGGAGGAACCAAAGGCTAGGATCCTGCATATTACTCCCTCCAAGAAAAAAAAAAACGAAAACAATATAACAGAGCCAAATTCAAGATCCGTTTATTAATGTGTAATTCCTTGAGTGCTATAATGGTGGGCTAAAGTCGACTCCTTAATTATTACCTGAAGGTGGCATAGGGGCATATCTCATAAGGATCCGACGCCTCATCCTGCATCTTGAGAGAGGAGAGAGACCCCCTTGGCTTCTTGGTCGAGGCTGGGGAATACACGTGACCTCCTCGCGTGAGTTGGCAGTTCTTGGCGTTGTCCTCCTCGCCGCTGCCGCCCTTCTGGTCCACACTCCCGCCCTGTCTGCTGGTCAGGGATACGGCTAGTTATGCTGGTTCATCACTATCATCATCACCATCATCATCATCATCTATATTTTCCTCCTCCTCCTCCTCCTCCTTTTCACTTCATAATCGCTCTCATTTTTAACATCATCATCATCATAACGTTCATCACTTTTATTATCATTATCATCATCACCATCATCATCACATTTCTCCTCCTCCTCCTCATCATCATCATCATCATCATGGGGTGAAGCAGGGTTCAGAATGCAAGAAAGAAGAAAATACAGTAGAGTGGGAATTAAAACAAAGGCATGAACAGTAAAATGGGCAACACACTAACTCACTCTGCGTTCAAGGCCCAGGAATCCTGACTCAATTTCACATTTTTCCCTATATTTTTGTCCACACTTTGTTTAACTAGATCTAAATCTGCTAACTCTTTATCTAGAAAGTTGAGTAGTAAATAGAGACTGACACAACAAATAGCGCTCGTCACAAAGAAGTGGTATGGAAAAGATGTACAGCAGAAGGTCTCTTATCTCTGCCACTGAGCTACGCGAAATAAGCTGCCAAAGGACGAAAATGGAAAAAAAGAACTGTTCAAAGCGAATATATTTTGATTTTGACAGCCATAACACCGCGACTTATATGGCATCGATGACAAAACAGACTGCTAGAAAAGGGAAGGAATTATGTAGCGATGAGAAGCAGGAGAAATATACAATAGGAGTGAGGCGACAAAGGAATCTTGCTAAAAATTAATGAGCTCTCACGGGAGAATGATCGCCATCACTTCTCTGCCGGTTGTGGCAATGGGAAGTGCCACATGAAATAATTTTACATGTTACCAATATGACGAATACAATGCAAGACTGTGCACGAACTCTTGTCGGCTAAGGAAGCTCCCTACCACCATTTCCTAAGTAATTTAGTTTGCTTATTACACCTTACTGTACTGTTCCGTTACATAAACCCTTTCATTATCGCCGCACTCTGCATAAATATCGTACAAAAGGATATAAACCAGTCATATCCAAAAATAAATCGCTAGGGAGGAGGTGCTAGGGAGTTTCTTTACACGATGAGAATACGAGCTTCTGTGGACGAAGATACGCCCTGAAGAAGGCGGAAGAAAGTGACAGAGAAGGAAGGACACAATACTGATAAGCGATTGAAGGTGACTGTTGGCCCGTTAATTTCCCTCTGTCTCTCTGTTCTTCTGTTTACGGAGCCTTTCTTCTAGACAGTGTGTGTGTGTGTGTGTGTGTGTGTGTGTGTGTGTGTGTTTTGATTTCTTACTGTTTTTCTTTGACCATTTGTTAAGTCACTTGTACAGTGATGCTTGAGTATTGTGGGTTTGGAAAATAATGACTTTCATTTCTCCTTCTCCTTCTCCTTTTCCTTCTTCCCCTCCTCCTCCTCCTCCTCCTCCTCCTCCTTCTCCTTCTTCTTCTTCTTCTTCTTCTCCTCCTCTGTGCACTGTACATCCACACTGTGCACTGTACAGTCCATTTTTGTCTATAAGACACCCCATCTTATATATTTTTCAATTTCCCCAGTGCGAGGAAAGTAATATAAGCACAGATTAGGATCTGCACAGATAACCCTGAGTTAATGGTCACTACTCTTACTTTCGACCTGTGATGGGCTGTGGATCACTGAGGGTCCCTGTTAGACAAGTGACCACCATCGGGATATTTTAAATGTACCAGGGGTCACTGCTTCAAGAGGAGACTTGTGTACTTGTACAACACGGGAGAGTTTTTCGTCTCAGTGGAGTGAACGGAGCTAGAGCCTGATGGACTGCTGCCTACCTTAAAAGCGCCAGGCAAGGCTGCCGCACCACCCCTAAACATCCACACTGTGCACTATATAGTTTCCACGTTATGTCCACAGACTTCCCATTAACTCAATGTACCAGTTTATAATGTCATGCTGTAACTATCAGTTGATTTGATTACTTTCTCTTTCAGGTTACTCAGTCGGGTAGCTTATAGATAAAGTATTATAGAATGTGACTTTTCCTTTCCAGTATTTCCTGTGAAATTTCCATGTCAGTTTTTCCATGCTGCATGGTGGTTTTTCTCACTTTTTCCTGGAGGGTTTGAGGATGGGGGGAGCCTTCTTGCTTTACTATCTTTATCCTTCAGCATGTAGAGTTAGATCTTGTAGTCATAGTTTTCTCTGTAACAAGCAGCCTCGAAAGGACTATAAGGTCTGTTGCTGTTTGCCTTCCTATGTAATCCTATGCAATGCTCCTCCTCCTCCTCCTCCTCCTCCTTCTCCTCCTTCTTCTTCTTCTTCTACTTCTTCTTCTTCTTCTCCTCCTCCTCCTCCTCCTCCTCCTCCTCCTCCTCCTCCTCCCCCCTCCTCCTCCTCCTCCCCCTCCCCCCCTCCTCCTCCTCCTCCTCCCCCTCCCTCCCCTCCTCCTCCTCCTCCTCCTCCTCCTCCTCCTCCTCCTCCTCCTCCTCCTCCTCCTCCTCCTCCTCCTCCTCCCCTCCTCCTCCTCCTCCTCCTCCTCCTTTCTTCGCCTCCTCCTCTTCTCCCTCCTCCTCCTCCTCCTCCTCCTCCTCCTCCTCCTCCTCCTCCTCCTCCTCCTCCTCTTCTTCTTCTTCTTCTTCTTCTTCTTCTTCTTCTTCTTCTCCTTCTCCCTCGTCTTCATCTTTTTTTTTTCTTCTTCTTCTTCTTAATTATTATTATTATTATTATTATTATTATTACTATTATTATTATTGTTGTTGTTGTTATCAATCATTATTTTTATTTTATATCAATTATTATTTTACTCATGCTCATTCTCGGCTGAAGAAATTGTGCCCCGTCCCTTGGGTGGCCTTGGGGATGTCTTAACACCTCTTCCATTGCTGTTTGTTCTGCAGCTAACACCCCAAGCTATGTCCATAATAAACAATAAACATCACTTAAAAGGAATGTCAAGGCGTAAGATGCAAAATAAGTGGACTAAATCGCTATGGAAGAGGCGATACGGAGCCCCCTGTGTCACTTACAATACCGTACTGTCAAAAATATATATCTACAGTATACCCAAAAGCCAAGACCTACACTTATATCTACAGTATAACCAAGAAACCAAGACCCCGACTCATTTCTACAGTATACTCAAAAGCCAACACATACACTCATATCTACAGTATACTCAAAAGCCAACACACATACACGCATATCTACAGTATGCCCCAAAACCAAGGCCCCGGAGTACCTGTAACCGCCGTATTTTCTCCTCCTGACGGCGACGCAGACACAGATGATGAATGCCGTGGCGAGGAGCAGGGCACTGACCACCCCCGCCACGATGTGTGCGTCCAGCCAGGCGTCCACACTCCTGGCCACACTAGGGGGCACCTCCTGCACCCACTCCGCCGTGATGAAGCCTGGGGAATAGGCGCTTTTGAGTCGAGGGGCAGATCCAGCTGTTGTCAGAAAAGATGGTGGGGGGGGGAGGTATTTTCCATTCCTTGTCCATAGACTGCATGCATTTAAATTTTCTAGTGACAGTTAATTATATATGCATCATCACAAGCTATTTAAAATCCTTAATGAACGAAGCTTTATTCACGAGGTCGGATTCATACGACTGCAGTTTCGGAACATGTATTGCTGCTTTTCATCCAATAGTTCTTTATCCTTGTGAGAGAGAGAGAGAGAGAGAGAGAGAGAGACTACACATCATCTCCATCACTGTCCTTGTTGACAACCAAATTCAACTTTTCTTTTTCATTTTTTTCTGATGAAACTCTGCCACTCCCACAACATGAGCCTTATTTATAAAGCAGGGATGAGTCTCCTTGGTTACTATACTATTTTCACTTCAGTTTGGCCAAAAATTGCCGTCTCACCATCTTGAAAGCCGAACTGTAACGATAAGTTAAGCCCAGAATACTATGACGTTAGTCATGAAGAAATGCTGAGGAAAATATGTACACCTGTAGCTCTCTCTCTCTCTCTCTCTCTCTGTCACTGGGCAACGTGAAAATCAGCTACAATGAAAAAAAGCATCCGGAAGCCGAATGCTAAACGCCAGGGAGAATATGCTGTTGGCCAAGTTACAAGCTACTTACATCTCAAATGTGAAGAAAATTCGCACAACTCTATGGAATTCAGTCACCGCGTTTCACAAAAAGCCAGTCCACATTAAATGAAAGAAAAGCATTCGGGAGTCGAATGCTAATGGCCCGCCAGAATATAGTGTTGGCAAAGTTACACGCCTGACCCCCCCGGGGGGGGGATGGCGACGCCCTCCCTGGGGGGCGCCACCCCCAGGGTGCCCTGGGGCCGCGCTCCCCCTGGGGGACACAAGGGGATGGCAGTCCCCCCAGGGTAGGCCGGGAAGATTTGGGCCTTATCTTGATACCCTGAGGGTTTCATGTTGATAGCTCAAGCCATTCATGAGAAATAATGGTGTTAAAGGCGGGCGATAAAAACTAGCTGACCTTTGGCAGCCATTTTGGCAGTGGCGTACCTGAGGGGGGGCTGTTTGAAACTGCCCCCCGGGCCCCCAATTGAGGGTGGCCCCAAAAAGCCTTAAAAATTTATAAGCTTTATAATTAATATTTAAAAATATATATATTTATCATCCTGACAATCCCGGCTGAGATATTAGATAAGTTTTGAAAATTAGGGGGGCTGGGTTCTTTGCGGGGCCCCCCTCCAGGAGGGGGGCACCGCAAAGAACCCAGCCCCCCGGGCCCCCAAATCTCTAGGTACGGCCCTGCATTTTGGTGACCTTGACCTTGACCCCGAGTGACCATTTTCGAACTCGTCCAAGATTTGGGCCATATATTGATACTCTGATGATTTCATGATGATAACTCAAGCCGTTCATGAGATATAATGGGAACTGATACACACACACACACACACACACACACACACACACACACACACACACACACAATTGTCTGTCAAATATGCCTACACCAGTGCATTTGCAGTACCGGACAATCAAGGTTATTCTGATATATTTCTTTTTGTCTAAGCTCGCCTGACCTAACAACCCAGGTCTAATCAAACTAACCTAACTAATCAAGGACAATCAATCTAACCTCAGTCAACTATGCAAACAGTGACTAACCGTTCGAAACTGCAATAATTACCGTCGAAGCTCACCTCCCTCGAAGCTCACCTCCCTCGAAGCTCACCTCCCTCGAAGCTCACCTCCCTCAAAGCTCACCTCCTTCAAAGCTCACCTCCCTCGAAGCTCACCTCCCTCGAAGCTCACCTCCCTCAAAGCTCACCTCCCTCAAAGCTCACCTCCCTCAAAGCTCACCTCCCTCGAAGCTCACCTCCCTCGAAGCTCACCTCCCTCAAAACTCACCTCCTTCGCTGTTCTTGGTCGCCACTCTGTATACAACGGTGGTGTCTCCGGCGGTGGACGCGGCCGTGATCCTCAGCAGGTGCCACGAAGATGAGGTCAGGTCACATACGCCAAGGTCACTCGTGTCGCGGGTCACATGCGAGTGAAGGGAGGTCCACCCGCCCTTGGAGACGTCCCTGCTCTGCTCAACCTGGCGAAGATGTAAGATGTGAGAGACTGAACTGTGAGGATGACCTAAGTGACATCATCATCATCATCATCATCATCATCATCATTTTCTTCATATTCATCATCATCGTCTTCATTGTCTTCATCATCATCATCATCATCATATTTATCATCGTCTGTCCTCTTCATCATCATCATCATCATCATCATATTTATCATCGTCTGTCCTCTTCATCATCATCATTATCATTATCATATTGTGGTTGAGATTATCCTGTGTACAAGAGACCAAACTTTGGGAATACTACAAGTAACATCATAAACATTCTCGTATTAACTCTCTGTCTCATATTATCACTGCTATCATGATTCTCTCAGCATCCTCTCGTATATTACAGTATGTCGGTATTAATAATAAGCATTGTGGTCATGTGGAGAAAATGGAGAATGAGAGACTGACTAGGAGAATGTATGTATATGAGCGAGGAGTTGGTAAAGGGGAGGTGGGGATCGAGGATGAAGGGAAAGGATGGAGAGGTATATGGGTGGGATCGAGGATGAAGTGAATGGATGGGATGGAGGGGTATGTGCATGAGGGTGATGTGAAGGGAGGACAGCTTGATGGCGGAGGATAGCTCTGACAAAATTAGTGTGAGGAGAGAGTAACATTACCTTCCAGTGTGTAATAGGGCAGACAACTTCCGGCCAGGTGTAGAGGCGTAGTGTGACGCAGGTAGAATTGACCTCCACCATCTGGGTAGGGTCGGGGCGTCCAGGGGCTGTCACAGGAAGATTAGCAATTAGCATACCTTAATTGCCTGCCTCAATGACCCATTCCAGGTTACAATTACACTAGGCTTGTATTCTCGTCGGTTTAGGAAGCTCTAACACCTCTTCCTTAGCGATTTAGTTTTGGATACTGTTGGTTAATATCAGTCTGTATGTTATTTGTGTTGACTATAGTGATATCTGAATGATTTAAAGGACACACAAGTGGACTGTAGGGAGTAATAAGCAGAATAAATCGCTTAGGAAGAGGTGTTAGGAAGCTTCCTTAATGGAAGAGAATAAGGCCCCTAGACTCACCTTTCCACACCTGCCCTACATCAAACTAATACCATCACCTGTAATATTATAATTCTTACCTGGAAGTTTTATAATTACAGGTGCCGATGTTAGAGTGAAGGCGTATGAGCGAGTGTGGATGGGTGTGATTCGTGGCTGTGTGTATATACTGTATAACTTAAAATACACTACAAAGGACAGGTATTAATATAAACCTTCTTCATCATTGGTCTTACATTGAGAAGCTTCAATCTGTGTGTATCTAATGGGGAGTATGTGAAGTAACCAGAAGCCGTCAGAGGAAGAGTAGGACCTGGTAAAAGTTGCCTCCCTTCGTAAACCTCGTGTACTTGATAGGCGTAAGTATAAACCTTCCTCCTTCATCACTAATCTCACATTCAGACTGCAATTCGTGAGCGAGTGTCCAGCGCGGAACATATCCAGTTTTTACAGACAGACAAAAGTTTGCCTGCTATTCCACTGCTTCTGCTTCACACTCAGGACATATCCGTCACTTTCCCTCCTGAGGCGTCATATCAGAGAATCGTACGTGGCCAGAGAAATGTGTCAGACCCCTTCCAGCGTAGCAATATTAGCCAGCAGCAGAACGTGAGAAACAGAAGATATTAGCTGAAGTTAGGTCCATGAGAGTAGTAGTAGTAGTAGTAGCAGCAGTAGTAGTAATAGTAGTAGTAGTAGTTGTTGTTGTTGTTGTTGTAGTAGTAACAGTAGTAGTAGTAGTAGCAGTAGTAACAGTGGTGGTAGTAGTAGTAGTAGTAGTAGTAACAGTAGAAGTAGTAGTAATAGTAGTAGTGTCGTAAAGACTTTGCAGTTAATTGTAGAGAAGTATATGTTAGACTTGTGGTCGAGCGGCTTTTATATCTTGTAGTAGTTTCCCCACCAGATGTCATGTAGTGACGGGAGAGGTAAAGAATAGTATGGGACTATCTTTATTTGTCTTGGAAATATTAAACAGGTATAATAGTATAAGTCCTGGGTAGCTACCTCCCTGTCTCGCTATCTCTCTCTCTCTCTCTGTTCTCAAGCTAATCTCCGTCTCGACCTCTCTATAGGGTCGCTTGTCTCCTTCTAAACTCTCTTTCCTGAAATCTCGTGTAGTAGGGTGTGTGTGTCCCGCACCTTCCTCATGGCAACAGAACCTTCTCACGAGAGGACTGCTGACAGCTATGAATCATCTCCTTACTGGCCGCTGTCGTCAGCTTTCCCCCGTGTAAGCGTTTAGCGCTGCTCGCCTCTCGCAAACACAACACCTTCTCATCATTTGACTTCCTGCTTCTATCTGTCTCTCTATCTATCTATTTATCTATCTATCTATTATGTAGTCCTATATTTGCTCGGCCGCGCGAAAATGACGTACCATCGACATTTAATACAGTAGTTATAATATATTAATACATACTACATACACATTATAATGAACTTATAAGCTAATTAAGTGAAATACATAATATTGTAAAGTAACATAATTGTATGAATATTGTATACATATATTATGCATAGTAAATAGTGATTATTCAGTAATATTACATTTTAAATAAGTTGAATACATATTGGAATAAATGCATTAAAGTAAATTATTTAACTGTAATACAGTATGTACTTGGGTTATTATAGTGAATTGCATACATGCAAGAATAAAAATAGTTTAAAATTAAGAATATTGTAAGAGTTACTAATATTTCATTTAAAGATAATGGTACTGGTCTGCCATATATGGGTCATTCTTCTTTGTGTTATTATTATTATTATTATTATTTTTTTTTTTTTATATATATAATTAATACTATATACAAAATATATACACTTCATTCAGGGTGGTTAACTGTGATGTTAACTCTCCCCCCACTAAACAATGACTCCAAATTAGCAATTCTTGCATGCATTCTGTGCATGGCCAACAGCAATACTGCAACAACAATGCAGATAATTATGAAGACAGAAGGTGCTTGGCTATACACATAATATGGGTTGAACATACTCAAACTCAAATCTTCCCAGGGCTTCATTGTTTCATTGATCAGCTGCATAGTTTCAAACTTAGGTGAAGTCAGCTTAATACTTGTGCTCATGTTTAAGTCCATATCAGGCAGTGGGTGGAAATGTTTGTGTGTATGATTGAGAATGGCGTAGTGATTGATGGTGGAAAAAGTAGACATGGATGGTGTAAATACCGCACAGTAGTCTGGTGCTATGTATAATCCTGAGGCTGATGTATGAGATGGTGGTATATCTGGACAGACTATGTAAACTGATGTGTTATGAGGGAAATAAAAAAACTGCGAGTGTCCAATGCGTTGATGGTGTACAAGTTTATCTGGAGCAAAAGTGAAGTTGCAATGATGATGAATATTGTTATTGCTGATGATAGCCATTTCACAAGGGACCGTATCAGTAGGCTGAAACGTGAAAATGTACGCAGGACAAAGATGAACAGCATGTAAGGATGTGCGGCACTTTCGCTCAATCGTTGACTCACTTGCGAAAGTGACAGTGTCTCGTCTCTTGGAGACCATGATGAGTTCGGTGTCTGTGTTGATGTTGATGATGACTAAAGTGTTGTTGTTTCTATAGGGGAAGGGGTGGATTTGGTATACTGTGAACAGGTCTTCCGTGATGAATGGTACATGAACTATCACTGATGTTGGTGTTAGTGTTGCTTCCAAGTACGGGTAATATTGCATAAATTCCCTACTGCGGAACAATGGCTTCAATTTATGTTTATGTATGCCTTGACTAACTATCTGACGTAGCTCATGAACTGGGAGTAAGTCATTTGTGATCTTGCCATCACCAGCATTCGAAATTCCTTGCATAAGTGCCCTGAAATGATCTCTAGTGTTCTCTAATTGTAGTAGAATCGTGTCAATATGTTCTGTGATGATGGAGAAGTGCTGGAAAAGGGTAACGTTACCCTCCAAGTTATTTATTTTATCTATACTCTCGAGAGCTACGTTTTCTGCTTGTTTCAGATTTTTCACAATTGTTTTCATTGCTGAGTTCTGTCCTGTGATGAATTTATCTTGGTATGTTAGTACCTGAGCTATCTTATTAAATTTTTTGTTTATTTCTTTAAGGTCATCCTCTGTAGCCAATCCAAAGATGTTCCCAAGAATTGCGCCGCCCAGATCGAACAAACCGCGCTTTTGGCGAGTACGTGTGATGTTGTTCCTGTCGCTCAGCACCTCTGTTCCAGAAGATGGGAGATCTTGGATCATGACGAGCATAGTTGACTTCGCCTGTTCTAGTTTCCATTTCGCTAACTTCACCATTTCATCCACTTCCTTGGTGATATGTGATTGTGAAACATAATTCCCTATCTTGAAGTCCAGAGTTCGCATCGGCGTCGCAAGTCTTTCTATATAAGTAGGTAAGTCATACAAGTAATCTAGACTTATTTCAGTACTCATGACATCCTTGACGATTGTAGTCGTGGCCGTTGGAGCTATGAGGCATCCTTGTCGTACTATATGCTTGGGGTCTAGGTGCGCATATACTCTTACTATGTATAGGAGAATCCATAGCATAAGTCCCTTCATCGTAACCTACCGAAAAAAAAAATCTATTAATTTCCTATAAAGCTGTGGTTGATGATAGTGATGATGTGCGTTACGGTTGGCTGTTATTTCATTTATAGAAGGAGTTTAAATCGATATTTAATTCTCGTAAATGATGTACTGTAGATTTCATTGGAATAGTTGCACCTATGTTCGATTGTTTGGTATATGACCTTAATTTCTTTTTGTAATCATTGTTGTGTTCTTGCTTGGTTTCTTGAGGTACGTTCACCTGTTCGGTTGTATCCGAGGCTGAATAATTATGTGATAATTCCCTTGAAACTCGTTTTAAATGGTCAATATGAACTTGTTTTTCCTCGCCACTTGAAAGTGACTTAATTAAAACTTTGTTTGCCTTTATGTTAATTACTCTGTATGGGCCCTCAAATTTAGGGGATAATTTATTGTCTCTCGTATGAATGACTCCGTAAACAATGTCTCCTAAGCTGATAGGTGAATCTTTTGCCTTTTTGTTAAATGCCTCCGTCATTTCTTCCTTGGACATCGTTAATTGTTTTTGCACTCTTTTGTGAATGTCCTGGAATTCACGTAAACGGAGTTTAGAGTAATCATCGTAATTGTATATAGGCATGCTGTCACCTTCTAGGAGCTCATATGGTAATTTTTTATCTGTGCCATATATAATGAAATGTGGTGTGTCACCAATGGATTTATTTATAGACCCATTAATGGAGGCCTCTACTCTGGGAATCCAATCATCCCAGCTTGCATAATTTTCACTGAGAATGTGTCGTAGCACATCTAATACCTTTTTATTTTGTCTCTCTACCAACCCATTCGATGCTGGGTGATAGGCCAAAACGTTAACCTTTTTAATGTTGTATTGTTTACATATTTCTTGTAAGATCTCAGAATAATTCTCCTCCATTATCACTTATTAGTACCTTAGGGGTAGTAAAGCGACATATTACATTATCTGTTATTGCCTTTGCTACTGTCTCTGCTGTCTTATCTTTAATTGGAGCTAAAATGACATAACGGGAAAAATGATCCGTTGCTACGAATAAGTATAGGTTATTATTGTATGATAATGGCATCTTGAGTAAATCAACAGCGACAACGTCCCATAGCTGATGTGGTACTGGGTAATTACCCATCGGTGCAGGTGTGATTGGGTATCCTTTGTGTTTCGCACATGATTCGCATCTGTCTATATGATTGTGTATATCTCTTCGTAATGAAGGCCAGTAATATAATAGCTGGGCTTGGTTGAATGTCTTATCCTTTCCAGGGTGTCCTGCATGTGGGCTGTCGTGTATCATTCGTAATACTTGGGGTATCATGTCATTAGGTACTACCAACTGGTTAGTATTTCTTTGGCGTTTTGGTTGTTTAGAGTTAATTTTGTATAATGTATTATTGACCATTGTGAATTGTTCAAGTGGGACATGCAGTTTGGGTAATTGTATGTCATCTCCACTTTCTAACTTGTATATTACTTTTGACCATACTGGGTCAAGTCTTTGTGCCTTTGCGATATCCTCGTGGTTTGGGATATTTCCTTTGAGATCTAACGCCGCGACATGAATTGTGTTCGGGTTCCTAGATAATGCGTCAGCTACTATATTCATTTTACCTTGTATATAATGTATTTGTACATTGTAGTTTTCAACTGTACATTTCCATCTTGCTCTCCTCCCAGAAAGGAGTTTTTCTTTAAACATACCCACCAGTGGTTTATGGTCGGTGAATAAGTGGATTTCGTAACCATATACCAAATCTCGAAACTTTTGTAATGCAAAAATCACTGCAAGTGCCTCTAAGTCTGTAGTGCTATAATTTTTTTCTGCACCTCTTGTTTGTCTGCTGGCAAATGCAATTGGTTGATTCTTTCCTCTTTTATCTTCCTGCATCAGTACAGCCCCTAATCCTTTAACTGATGCGTCTGTACAAATAAGAAATGATTTCGTGTAATCTGGATATGCTAAACAAGGTGCATTCGTTAGTTTAATTTTTAGATTGTTAAATGCCCTTTTTTGTTCTTCTTCCCATTGGAATACAGCATCTTTTTTGAGTAGTTGGAATAGAGGGAAGGCTATATGAGAGAACTGTGGTACGAAGGACCTATAGTACCCAGCCAGACCTAAAATTGTCTAACTTCGTCAGTCGTAGTGGGTTCAGGAAAATCTCTCACTGCCTGTATTTTGTCATCAGTGGTGTGAATACCATCAGAGCTTAATTTGTGGCCTAAGAAATTTATTTCCTTAAAGCAAAATTTGCATTTAGAAAGTTTAATTTTTAATCCAGCATCACAAAGCTTTTTTAAGAGTAAGTCTAATTTCCTGAGATGATCCTTAATATTCTTCGTTGCGATAATAATATCGTCAAGATAAACAAATATTCCTTGTCCTAAAATTCCGGACAATACGTAATTCATAAGACGCTGGAACGTACCAGGGGCTGTCCTCAGTCCCATTGGCATTCTTGTATATTGATAATGGCCTCTGTTTGTTGAAAAGGCAGTGTATTTACGTGACTCCTGAGATACCGGAATCTGATAGTATCCGTTTAGGAGATCGATGGTCGAGAATATATTATTCTCAGGACCAATATTCTGTAGAACATCACTTAGCAATGGCATGGGAAATCTGTCTGGGATGGTGTGATTATTTAGTTTACGGTAATCTACTACCGCACGCATTTCTCCATTTCTCTTGGGCACAAAGAAAAGGGGAGCGTTCCACGGAGAAACTGAAGGCTCAATAATTCCAAGCTTTAACATTTCATCGACATACTGATTTGCAAGTGTACGTTGGGAGTGTGGTATGCGATAAGCTGGTACGAAAATTGGTGGTGTTTCTGGGTGCACATTAATCATGTGATTAATCAAGTTAGTACACCCTAATCGTTCTCCGGGCAAGGCTACGGTGTCCCTGTGTGTTTCCAGCAGGGTTAACAAATCATTTTCTTCGTCAAATTCACCTGAGTGAATTAAATTCTCCTTTATTCTTTCTCTATCCGTAGATTTTATCTCACTTGTTACTCCACCAATATTTATTTCCTTCACAGGGGCTAAACATTTTTCAATATTAACTATGCAAGTTCCCTTCTTCAACTGAACTTCCCCATTCATGTGATTAATAATGAATATCTGAGTTAGCCCTTCGTCGTTCGTATGACATAATGCGTTTTCTACTGACAATCCTTTTACTTTACATAATTCTTCTAAGACAAGAACAGTACTATTCCGTAATTTGCTCTTTATGGTAACCTTCATGTATGAATTAGGTGGTATAACCAAATCATTAGTGAGATGGGCTGGAAAAATTGATAAATCAGTACTGTTATCTGAGTCACTAATTCTGGAGGATGGGGTTGCTGGTGTAAGTGGATCTATACACTCATCTGTTTGTGTATGTTTGTTTAAGCCTTTAATATTACCAATTCTTTTGGCTCTCTTCTACTAATCGGTGAGGGCTCTGAAGTTATTTCCTCTATAAATTCATTATCAAAGTCTATTCCATTCATTTGTGGGAGTATAGTTATGTTCTCAGTTCTCATGGATCTTAAGCCCAGTAACATATGAGCTTTAATTGCTAAGTTTTCAACGATATAGAACAATGCAGAGAATGGTCTTGTAGTTTCTGTGAAACTGAGATTTAATCTTATCATACCTTTTACTGTAATCTCTTGACCATCTACTGTGTTTAATTCTAAATCAGCTTCATCCAGAAAAGTTACTTTCTTTTTATTTTTAAGAATTCTATTTAGTTCTTCATGTGTTATTAAGTTCACTGGAGAGCCTGTATCTAAAAATAAGGAAACGTTTTGATCCTCACATACAGCTGGTATCAAGATACACTCATTTCCCAACATGCCTCCTATGTGAAGTTTAACCTTGTTCTTTTTTATGTTTGTTCGTTTTTTGTCATGACTTGGTCTTCCCCCGATTTGAACATAGACACAATTTTTTCTACTGTTTTGCAATCACTAGTCCAGTGCCCTTGGTATCTATGATGCCTACAGTAAGGACCAAACCCTTGTGTCTTTTGATTATCCTCTGTTGCCTTGATAAAGCATTCATACCTTGTGTGTCCTGGTTTTGCACAGTAATGACACAGAATGGACCTATCCCTTGACTGTGACCTACGAGGTGATTTCCCATAAAAAGTGTTGTTTATAGCGCGAGACCTGCTCGGGCTGCGCGAAAACTTATGAAACTGCCTGTAGGAAGGCGTGTGGGAACGAGGTCTAGGCGTCTTTGTCTGTTTGGACTGCCTCATTTCAGGTCGCGATCGATTTTGTTCTCTGCTTGGGGTCGGTGTTGATGTTTTCACAGCTGATACTGTCTCAGGTACCCTGATTCTACCAGAATGTGCATGTGTGTCGACCACACCTGCTTTACTGCACTGCATCTCTACCTCGTTCATTAAGTCTAGTAAGCACATTCCAGGGATGTACGCGATTGTTTTGGCGATCTTAAGGGTTCTATCAGGTAATTTACACAAGGCAGCTACATAACCAATGATGTCCACGACGAGGTCTGGGGACATCTTTCCATCATCTGTTATCCACTTAGAATTCTCCAGAGTAGCTAATAGGGTTCTCTTGATTGTGGAGACATCAGCAGTTATTTCACTGAGCACATGGTTTGTAGTGTGCTCCCTTACAAGATCTACAATTTTATGTAATTCTGGAATTATACCTGGCAAGAAGTTCATACCTCCAGAAAATTTCTTCAGAAATTCAGTTTTAAATTCATCATATGTCCTAGCACGATGTAGCTTATCGGAGCGCAATAAATTGCTTGCTGGACATCTTTCCTGGCTTATGCAAGATGAAAAAATAGCAATTTTCTCTTGTTCATCTAGTATATGGCGCTTGATGAACATTTGTTCGCACTGACTGATTAATGAAATGACATCAATGCGATCCTTGTCTGTGCCAGAGAATTTTGGGGCAGTCTTATCCTCGTGATACACAAAAACGTGAGGTGTGGTTTTTAGATCAGCAGTATTTGTTTCTTGATTCATCTTTAATGATTGCCCTGTTAATTCAACTTGTACGAGTTTATCGTTATGTGAGGGAATGGTAGAATATGTATGACCGGACCGGTGAACCCTGTTAAGTATATTGGCATACGTATTTAAGGCAGCTGCGAAGTCGATACTCTCAACATCTGAAGGGGTTTCCCACTCATCATCCGAAACTCCCGTATTTGTTTCCTTATCTATAACGTGTGGTGTGGGTTGTACAATGGGTGGGCTGTCTCTTAATTGTGAGTCTGATGTTGTGGCAATTTGTGTGTCATCTGGTATTAACGTGGGTGGTTGCGAAAATATTCCTGTCATTAAGATATGATGTTATGAAATACGCCTCTTGTTTATTTATGTCCTAGCAAACTAGATGATTAAATAAGTTGAATATAGCAAATTTTAGCACTGAGAAGAAATGAGCAAGTATAATTTTACCCACTTGATACAGATCGTAGAGGTGTGTCGATACAAAAGTCGATCTCGGAAGAAAATACAGGTTTGATTGAAGATCTCTTGATAATTCTAGTGGTGTGTTGATGGACGATATTACTCAGGAAACTCCATGGCCTGGTATTTGTAGTGGTTAACGGCTGTCCCAGGCAAACCTCAACATAGAACGTCGAATTTCCAACTTAACTGTGAAAATAAGTGAATATGAGTAGGAGCTATGTGAATAATGAGTAATGAGTAGTGGGTGAGAAGTGCCTGGTGTCCGTCACACGTTGCTTGGCATGGCAGACTCGCGTTGTGATGTCATCTCAGCACATGGTGACGTCGGCTTCCCACACTGGTAGCTGTGGTGAGTGAATGAGTAGCGATGAGTAACTTGAGTGAAGACGAGTGAGTAAGATGAGTTGTAAATCGTGTCTCACTCTTCGTTTGTTTGTTCCCTTTATTCTATGTGGAAGTTTTCTCTGTCCTTTTCTCTAGTGATTTATTCGTAGAGTTGTTAATTGTAGTTGATTGTAGATGGCTGTAGTTGATTGTAGATGGCTGTAGACTTTGTAGAACTGAAGCTAACCTTGTAGTCTCGGTTGCTTTTGTAGAAATTTGCTTTTAATTCGGAGACGATGTCCGCAGATTTGCTGGTTTGTCGTTAAGCTACTTGCAAGGCGTCGAAAGTGATCTCTTGACCTCTGCATCAGCGTAATGATCTGGGAGACGGAGGGGGCAGGAGCTGATATTGTTGGTTGTTGTCAATCTTGATATTTTGTAGGAATTTAATGTTGATTCGTAGACGAGGTTCGTATACGTTCGCTGCTACCAAATGTCGTAAAGACTTTGCAGTTAATTGTAGAGAAGTATATGTTAGACTTGTGGTCGAGCGGCTTTTATATCTTGTAGTAGTTTCCCCACCAGATGTCATGTAGTGACGGGAGAGGTAAAGAATAGTATGGGACTATCTTTATTTGTCTTGGAAATATTAAACAGGTATAATAGTATAAGTCCTGGGTAGCTACCTCCCTGTCTCGCTATCTCTCTCTCTCTCTCTGTTCTCAAGCTAATCTCCGTCTCGACCTCTCTATAGGGTCGCTTGTCTCCTTCTAAACTCTCTTTCCTGAAATCTCGTGTAGTAGGGTGTGTGTGTCCCGCACCTTCCTCATGGCAACAGAACCTTCTCACGAGAGGACTGCTGACAGCTATGAATCATCTCCTTACTGGCCGCTGTCGTCAGCTTTCCCCCGTGTAAGCGTTTAGCGCTGCTCGCCTCTCGCAAACACAACACCTTCTCATCATTTGACTTCCTGCTTCTATCTGTCTCTCTATCTATCTATTTATCTATCTATCTATTATGTAGTCCTATAGTAGTAGTTGTTGTTGTTGTAATTGTTGTTGTTGTAGTTGTTGTTGTTGTTGTTGTTGTTGTCCTGGACTCAGTGGACTGTAGGAAACCAGCAGGTCAACCGGTCACTCCCTATTGTCCTTTGTTGAATCTATATTGAGGCTTTAATGAAACTGCAGATTGTGGTGCTTGAAGTGCGTGTATTGTGATGGTGGTGGCATTATATTTTGGGTACTGGAGCGTTAGTGAGCTTTGTCTTGGCATTGTGTCTGTACGAGGGATCTAAAGAGAAGCTTCAGAAGGACTACGAAGAATGAGGTAATTACGGCTGCCCAGTGTGGTGGCCAGAAGGACGGGGCTGGGTGGACTGGTGCCCTGGCTGTTCCACGCGGTGAGGTAGAGGTGGTGAGGCGCTCCACACGGCAGACCTCGCACCACTGCACCTGTACCACCTCTATCAACACGCACCTCCACCCACTCACCCGCCCTTACCCGGTGGTGCACGGTGTACCCTGTTGGTGACACATTATGACTGCGGCATCGGTGTTACGGGGTGTTACTGTCTCTAAACACACACACACACACACACACACACACACACACACACATAAACAAAGTAGTAGTTACATGTCGCAGTTTTTAGGTCCATCTCTTATCATTAACCCTTGGACAGCCAGAAGCCAGTTTAGTGGCTTGATCGGTTCACTGGCACAAGCCACATTACTGGCTTTGTCGGTTCGCTGCCAGATTAAGCCAGTTTTGTGGCTTTAGATATGCATCTTTATAAATCAGTCCTGGAGTAATGTAATACTTTCCAAACTTGCGCAATAATTATCCATATTTTAACAGAGGTATCAGACATCATGTGGTAGTTATTACTTCATTACTGGTCTTTCAGACATTATCCCGCCGATACCAAATAAAGCGATAGTAAGGCAGCAATTTATGTGCATTTCGACGCAACACTCGATGTTTCTTAGGTGTCTGGACGCTACCCTAGATTCTCTTTGTGTATAAATTCAAACCCCGATATCTATTTCTACATTGCATTATAATATTATTTATTACTTCCAGATCTTATGTTACGTTATGTGAAAGTATTACGTGACGAAATAATGAAGATAGCTTTTTCATGTTCTATTTTTCAAGGGAAAAAAGGCACCGGTGTAAATGAACTTTATCAGCTAACGAATTAAAGTATGAAAACAGTCATAGTGTCGCTGCTTTATAGATATTATTACGGAACAGTAATGCAAGATAAATTATTACGGATACAAAATGATGTTAAAACTGGCTGACAAAATGAATCCCACACAATTTACAAAAAAACTCACTAGGCCTAAGAATTAACCCTATGCTACACAGCACAAGAAAAAATGCAACAACAGTTATACTCAAATTACACAGCTGCTAGATGGTTGGAGACTTCCTGAGCACTCACAACAATAACTGTACAGGGGAGGACAGAGATGTGAACAAAATGAGGAGCAGATCTAAGTGGCAATAATGCAGAGACTGAGCTCATTATATAGGGGCCAGCAGAGCTTGATACAACTTGTAAGAAGGACGCGCAAATGAAGCCATAGGGGACAAAGAGTTGACAATCCTACTCTGAGCAACAGAAAGGACGACTTACTCTACTATAACGGTAGAAGGGGGGAACTGAGGCAGAACAAGCTCGTGATCAAACATGCAGCATACTGTACATTAGAATTACACAAAGGATGATGAAATCATAGGCTATGTAACACCTCCCCACAAAGAAAATGAAATTTACAAAGGAAATTTCTTATTACTCTAAAACAATCTGTCTAAAGTCTAGATAAGCAATCTGCAATAACATTTTCTTTCCCCTTGACATGTTGTATGTCTAATGAATACTCCTGAAGAAGTAGACTCCATCTTGTCAATCTCTGAATTTTATCTTTAAACTTACTAAGGAATTTCAGTGGGTTATGATCGGCATAAATGACTATGGGGTCAAAACCAGAACACAAATAAAATGAAAAATGCTGTAAACCCAAAATCAAGGCCAAAAGCTCTTTCTCAATAGTTGAGTAGTTCTTTTGAGGTGGAGTGAACTTCTTACTGTAATAAGATACAGGGTGTTCAATACCCTGATCATCCTCTTGCAGCAAAACAGCCCCAGCTCCTGTATCACTTGCGTCAACAGCCATCTTAAAAGGCTTAGCAAAATTTGGAGTAGCGAGCACTGGCTGACTTAATAGGATAGCTTTAAGTTTGTTGAATGAGGATTCACAGTTATCGGTCCAGACAAATTTAACTCCCTTTTTCAGTAGGTCTGTAAGTGGTGAGACAAGAACTGAAAAGTTAAGAACAAATCTCCTGTAATAACCTACCATTCCCAAAAATCTTTGTAGCTCTTTCCTACTTTTAGGTCTGGGAAGATCACTTATAACCTGAACCTTAGCTGCTGGTGGTGCAACATGTCCATCACCAATTACGTACCCAAGGTACTGAACTTTAGCTTGACCAAACTCACACTTTGATAAATTAGCTACAAGATTAGCCTGAACCAAACGGTCAAGAAATTTACTGACATGGCATAGGTGATCTTTCCAGTTGTCACTGAAGATTAATACATCATCAATATAAACAACACACCCTGCCAAACCCTCTGTTACAACATTCATGAGCTTCTGAAATGTGGCTGGTGCATTCTTCATACCATACGGCATTACAGAACATGCAAAAGTCTTTCCTAGTGTTACAAAACATGAGATCTCCCTAGCACGTTCAGTCATAGGTACTTGCCAGTATCCCTTTAACAAATCAAACTTACTTATGTACCTAGCCTTTCCGATCTTGTCTATGCAATCTTCCACGTGAGGGAGAGGGAAAGTGTCTGTTTTGGTGATCTGATTAACACGTCTGTAGTCGATGCAAAGCCGCTGTGACCCACCTGGCTTAGGGACTAGAGTGACAGGAGAACTCCGCTCGCTCTGACAGGGCTCAATCATCTTGTGGTCCAACAGGTAGCCAAGCTCCTTCTGGATGAGAGGAACTTTCACTAGGTTCACACGGTAAGGAGGCAATTTAATTGGGTTTGCGTCTCCAACATCGACATCATGCATCAACACAGTGGTTCTTCCTGGAGTGGCACGAAATACTTGCGGGTACTCCTGCAGTAATGCCGAAAACTCCTGCCTTTCTGTAGGTGAGAAAGCTTAGTCTGGAGATCATTCATGATATCAGGATTCTTCCCCAAACTATCACTCAGGCTCATACTGCATGGGAGAGCTTCACTTGCAGACTCGGGTGGAACAGCTACAGTGCAGACTGGATTATTTTCGTCCCGCCTGGGATATAACTTTAGCATGTTGATGTGACATAGTTGCTTGTTCTTTCTACGACCTGGTGCGGCGATGACATAGTTGACATCACTGAGTTTCTTCTCCACGAAATAAGGACCACTAAACTTGGCTTGAAGAGGTTGCCCATGCACTGGTAGCAGAATCAAAACCTGATCTCCTGGCTGAAAGTGGCGTAACCTGGACTTCTTATCATACCAAGTCTTCATCTTCTCCTGAGCAGCTCCTAAATTCTCTCTCGCCAGCTGTAAAGCAGTGGACAGCCGTTCTTTGAAATTCATCACATACTCCAGCAGGTTGACGTCATCTTCCTCCGACAGCCAGCATTCCTTGAGTAACTTAAGGGGTCCTCTTACTTCATGGCCAAACAGTAGTTCAAAAGGTGAGAAGCCCAGTGATTCATTTGGAGATTCTCTTGCGGCAAACACAACGAATGGAAGACCTTTATCCCAGTCTTTCTGATGTTCCAAACAGTATTTCTTGAGCATCGATATGAGTGTTTGATGATATCTCTCCAACGCTCCTTGGGTTTGGGGATGGTAAGCTACAGACGTGATCTGGGTGATGCCCAACTCTTTCAGAGACTGCTTGAAAACATTTGACATGAAATTACTTCCCCGGTTGGACTGTACCTCCTTGGGCAGACCAAATTTTGTGAAGAACCCTAGCATTTCCTTAACCACGTTCTTTGCTGAGATACTTCTAAGTGGAATGGCTTCAGGATAACGAGTAGCCATATCAATCAGGGTCAACACATAAGAAAATCCTGAAGAAGTCTTAGGAAGAGGGCCCACAATATCCACCAACACACGGGTGAAAGGCGCATCAAAAGGAGGAATGGGAACTAGAGGTGCAACCTTTTCGGTCTGATTACACTTCCCCACAACTTGACAGGTGTGATAAGACTTACAATACCAGGAAACATCCCTGAAGATACCTGGCCAGTAGAAGTGTTTCAAAATGCGTGCCACAGTCTTCCTCACTCCAAGGTGTCCTGCCAAACTGGAATCATGAGCCACTCTAATGATATCCTGCCTACAAACACGAGGGATGACAACTTGACGTACAACCTCCCATTCACAGTCGGCTGATGCTGTTGGGGGTCTCCACTTCCTCATAAGTACTCCTGACTTTATATAATAACAAGTAGAAGCACCAGCTGACTCTTCCTCACTGCAAGCAGAGTTAGCTAGACCTTTCAACTCAGGGTCAGCAACCTGCAACTCAACCAACTCTTGACGAGACAAATTATCAACACTACAGGGTACTGCCTCATCTGGTGAGTGGTCCAAATTAGCAAGAAAAGTGTCAGCTAGGATAACATCATCATCATCATTATCCTCTAAATCACCAGTAACTTTAGACTTAGCCCTAGTGGCAGCACACGCAGGGAACACATCAGGGATATCACAATCCTGGGTCACAGCCACTGGCTCACTAGACAACTGAGGAGCTGGACACACTTGACTTCCACCAATATCATTTCCAAGTAAGAAAGTTACACCTGACATGGGAGTGTCTCAACCAACCCAACCATAACAGAACCATTAACAAAACCAGACTCTAAATTCACTCTGCACAGAGGGACAGAGAAGTAATTATTCCCTACACCTTGTAAGATTACAGTTTCATCAGAGGAATTAACATTAGAGCCTAGAACACTGGTCAGCATAAGGGATTGGCAAGCACCTGTATCACGATATATTTGAACTGATTTCCTGTCATTACTGTCCAGAGGACTGACAAAACCATCAGACAGGAAATTAGCACATGAGCTCTTGAGAGTGTCACCCACATTACTGCTCAAAAGAGGAGCTCCATCATGAGAATTTAAGTTACCCCTCAAAGCAGGTTCAGTTAACTCAGTTAAAGAATTATGGGAACTCTCAAGGGTGGACACTAGACCAGTTGACTGAATATTTAAAGACTCCTTTTTGTTCACATCACGCTGTCTCCTGAAACATTTCTCCATAGTATGACCAAGCTTACTACAATAAGTACATTTACTTTTCTGAAATCTAGAGGTGGAGCTGGTATTTACTTCCTGAGAAACATCATCTTTATTCTCTTTCCTGTTACCTGTACTCTGAGTAGAGGCAACGTACTTAATCTCAGCTTTCCCTTTTCCTCTAGAATATCTCTTGTGAGTGAGAACATATTCATCAGCTAAAACTGCAGCATCAGACAAATTATCTATTCTTTTCTCATCAAGATATAGGCTTACATCTTTATAAATACACCTCTTGAAGTCCTCCAGCAAAATCATCTGCTTAAATTTACCAAAATCAGAATCCACATTCTTAGAATTTAACCACTGCTCTAACAGATCTTCTTTGATTTTTGCATACTCAACATGGGATTGCTTATCTTGCTTATAAGTTGTCCTAAATTTTACTCTATAGGCTTCAGGAACAAGCTCATAGGCCTTAAGAATCAAGCTCTTAACTACATCATAAATATCAGATTGATCCTGAGGCAAAGATGCATAAGTTACTTGAGCTTTACCGGTGAGAACAGTTTGAAGGAGTACTGGCCAATACCTGTAGCTACCCTCTCAAACAACTGAAAATACTTTGTTAAATCAGATTCATTAAAAGGAGGGACAAGTTTAACATTTTTAGCCACATCAAAATCATCAGAGCTAGATGATCCAGTTCCACCTTGTTTCATGCGATACTCATGGTCTGCCTGAATCCTAGCAAGTTCAATTTGTGCCTGAGCCTGTACCTGTGCCTCTTGAATACGAGCATTTGCCTGAAATTCAGCCTCCTTAACACAAGCCTCCTTAGCCTGAGACTCAGCCTCCTTAGCACGTGCTTGAAATTCAGCTTCCTTCACACGAGCCTCCTGCAGGGCTAGCTGTAACTTAGCTAATTCAATCTGCGTTTGCTCATTTCGAGGAGTTACATTAAACAAGCTTTCATTAATCATGTCAACAACTTGATCTTTAGAATGATAAGAGCGAACAGCAATTCCCAATTGTTGAGCAACAAGCTTAAGTTCATTCTTTGTTCTGTTTTCTACATCACACACTGTTTGCACATTTGACAAAAAATCTTTGGCTTCATCAAGTGTAATAATAGTAGCCATCATGAATATATCACAGTCACAAAATATCAAACAATATCCTTATGATAATATCCTGAATATCCTGATAAGAGGTCGCCAAATTTATGTTACGGAACAGAGAAAGATAATGTACACTTTAAGTGAGAATACTAAAAATCACTACTGTCCCGTAAAGTTCCAGGTTCAAAACAAAAGAGTTAGGTAAAATTACAAGTTAAAGTTTAATGCTCAAACTAACAACAAAACATTCAGGACTCATAAGGATAATGTAATGGCAAAAAACAGGTTAAATATATGGTTAACTGCAATAGCCTCTATTAACACGAAATTAGCAAGAATAAATATATCTAAGTCAGCCCTGATAAAATGAAAATACACTGGGTAATGCTCAGTAAATGCAAGATAAATTATTACAGATACAAAATAATATTAAAACTGGCTGACAAAATGAATCCCACACAGATTACAAAAAAAACTCACTAGGCCTAAGAATTAACCCTGTGCTACACAGCACAAGAAAAAATGCAACAACAGTTATACTCAAATTACACAGCTGCTAGATGGTTGGAGACTTCCTGAGCACTCACAACAATAACTGTACAGGGGAGGACAGAGATGTGAACAAAATGAGGAGCAGATCTAAGTGGCAATTAATGTAGAGACTGAGCTCATTATATAGGGGCCAGCAGAGCTTGATACAACTTGTAAGAAGGACGCGCAAATGAAGCCATAGGGGACAAAGAGTTGACAATCCTACTCTGAGCAACAGAAAGGACGACTGACTCTACTATAACGGTAGAAGGGGGGAACTGAGGCAGAACACGCTCGTGATCAAACATGCAGCATACTGTGCGTTAAAATTACACAAAGGATGATGAAATCATAGGCTATGTAACAATATTCATAGAAGCAAAGACAAACACTTTTTTTTTTTTTTCTGGCGCCGAATGTCATACCATAAGTAGTCATAAATATGATTCCGATATATTTATAGACAAGAATTATTATATTGATGAGTTTTCGAGTCTTTTTTTCGTGTTTGCCCGTTATACTTTTTGTTTTCGTTAACTCCTTATTCATTATCACTATGCTTATTTCTCTCATTGCATCTCCTTTCCAAGTATTTGTTTGTTTCAAAATTATTGCTTCCAGGTTATCATAATATTCTTTCAACTTCTTTTGTCGTCCTTACTCGCTTACCTCACCTTTCGTCTTCCCTTCTACCTTTTTCTCTATTACCAGTTTCATTTATTTCTCAAGTCTTCCTGCATTTTCCACTAAGTAATGGATAGTGGATCATAAAAACAAGCAAAAATATGATATAAATTATTATTTTTTCCTTATCTATAAGAGATAACCTGGATTCATTACAAGAAAAAACTCTGTTAACATCTCTGAAATCAATGATGATAAGGTTTCTATGCTACTGAAATCCGCATGAAAAAAAAAATTATGAACTTTACCTAAAGGCATGCGACGTATTATTCTACTAGGGTGTCACGTACGGTATGTAAAGACAATAGGGTTAATTCTTTTCTTCTTTGTGGTAGAGAATAATTGTAACAAAACTACTGTTCTTGCTCTATAACGTAACAATCATGTAACCATTTTTGTTGCATAAATATTAGGCCTATTCATAGATATAACTCGAATTATATGAATGTGTGGATTGTGGAGTTGCACAATGTCCTCTGGTTTTTTTCTCTCTGAGTTTCTCTTGTTTGATTTGTAAGGAGAGACCAGGTCTTCAGTCACTGTCCCCATGTATTCCAGTCTGGACAAAACTCGCCTGCTGGTGTGTGTTTTTTTTATACAGTATGTAGTTGTTCAGCATAGCTGTGCCAAAGAAGTAAAAGGCAACTTTCTCTGTCCTTTTCAGGGAACGTCGTTCACTTAGGTAGGAGTAGAGCTTGCTGTCTTTGCTGTCCACATCACTTATTATTCTGTTGTACTCTCTTACAATTTTTGGCTTCCTTGTAATAACTCCTGGTCCGTTTGTGTATTCAGTAAACCCTCCTCTGTATATTGTTGACAACAGAACTGGTTTCTTGAGGTCATCTTTGTACTTCACACAGAGTAGGTTATTCTGCTGCCATTCAGTAGTCTGACTGTTCTGAAGCCGGGTTGCCTTCAGACCTTTTAGTAGTCCAACTCTGTCTCGCCTGACTCATCCAGTCACCATTGTGTCTCGTTGGTAGAGGCATCTGAGGAGGATCGGCGAAGTGAAAAAGCTGTCGAGACCAACGTTATAGCCTTGTTTAACAGCCCTCCTTGATCTAGGAGTCTGAATTTCGTGACATAGTTCACATTTGTTATGCTGAGCTTACAAATTAGCTTGACCTGCATATACTTCAAAAGTATGGGTATAGCTCCAGGCAGTATAACATAGACACGAAAGCTTAATTCCAGACCAAGCTTGATGTTTATTTGGCATGTACAATACTGTCGCAGATGAGGGATTTTCTCTGTGAAGCCAATCATGCTCTCATCCAGTGAAATATCCTTACTTGGCTGAAAATAATGAGCAAAAACAAGGGTAAAGCGGTCAGTAAGTGGTTGTATCTTGTGAAGAATAGGTCTTCCTTGGGCTGGTAGAGAGTTATCACTGAAGTTGGAATCTATTGCGGTTGACGTGTTGAGGAAACCAAGGGGTAGCCAAACTGGGGCTTGTGGTCATCCAATAACTTTCAGTGCTTGATTTCCTAATTACTGTAGTCTCATACTGATAACAACACCAAACAAAGCCCTTATTTCGTGTGGGTTGGTATGTCCTTTGTTGGATCCACTGATGCACTCGGGACTTGGGATAGCTACCCAGGTACTCCTTTGTGTCATTGATATACTCATCACTGTATTTGTTGGTTTCTTGGACCATATTGTTTATTAATGCATCTGTGAAGAAGGGATTGAAGAAATCTGTTGGCTTTTTGGTGGTAGGTGGAATGTTTTGTGGTCATGGTGCAGATGTGAACACGAGGTTCTGGGTCCAGCATCAGTACCCCTTATACGCTGCCATTCTCCTTCGTCTGGAGTGCCAGTGTTGGAGTCCCCGTTTGATCTCGTCTGTAATGATTCTCAGCTGACGAGAGGTTGAGTTGACGCTTTGTGCCCGCCAATATGGTGTCCGTTTTTTCTCAAAATCTCGTAGTGAAAATGACATAATATGCATCCGTTTCTCTTGTAGGAGCTACGGGAAATAGTGAAATTCATCATACTTATTCTCATGCTATACATACTGACATCGAACCATCTTATGTGTAATAGTTAAAAATATTTGCTAATGCAAGACTTTGACAGGTAGTCAGACGAGTCATGCACAGCGGGCTGCGTCCGAAGGCGCATTCTAACCATCATTGTTCGCCTGATCCTGCAGTGGTAGCGTTTGAACTCTGACTGGAACAGAGAGAGAGAGAGAGAGGGGGGGGGGAACTAGGGATAAGAAAAAGAACAAAAACAAGAAGAAAATGAGGAGGAGGGGTCCATATTGTAATAACAGTAATAGTACAAGGACTAGTGGCTGTAGTAGTACTACTACAACCCGCAGCAGCAGTAGTAGTTGTAGTAGTAGTAGAAGTGCTCGTAATAATACTGCTAGTACTAGTACTGCTAGTACTCCTGGTACTAGTAGGTACTGCTACTTACTCCTAGCACTAGTACTGCTAGTACTCCTAGCACTAGTACTGCTAGTACTCCTAGCGCTAGTACTGCTAGTACTCCAAGCACTAGTACTGCTAGTACTCCTAGCACTAGTATTATAAATACTAGGACTAGTATTACTTGTACTAGTATTAGTACTAGTACTAGGCCTAGTTTATTACTACTACTAGTCTAATACTAGTACTAGTGCTAGTCTAGTTCAATTCTAGTACTAGTACTAATACTAGTACTAGTAGCCTACTAGATTAGAACTAGACTAGTACTAGTATTAGCAGAAGTATAGTAGAAGTAATCAACTTACCTCCGAGGAGGAAGTGGAGGATGGGGAGGAAGAGGAGGAAAAAGGAAGAGGAAGAGAGGAAGGAAGAGGAGGAGAGGGAAGGAAGAGGAGGAGGGGGAAGTAGAGGAGAAGAGGAAGGAAGAGGAGGGGGGGAGGAAAAGGAGGTGGAGGAAGAAGAGGAGGAGGGGGGGACAGAGGACGAGGGAGGAGGAAAAGGAGAGAGAAGAAGAAGAGGAGGGGGAAGAGGAAAAGGAGGGGGAGGAAGAGGAAGAGGGTTTAGGAAAAGGAGAAGAGGGAAGAAGAGGAGGAAGGGGAAGAAGATAGGGGGAGGAAGAGGAAGAGGGAGGAGGAAAAGGAGGAGAAGGAAGAAAAGGAGGATTAGGAAGAGGAAATGAAAGAGGAGAAGGAGGAGAAGGAAGAAAAGGATAAGGAGGAGAAGGAAGAGGAAGCGGGGTAGAAAAAGGAGAATCAAGAGGAAGAGGAATAGGAAAAGGAAGGGGAAGTGCAGAAGGAAAGAGGAGGAGAAGAAGGAAAACGAAGCAGAGGAGGAGGAGTAAAAAGGAGGAGAAGGAAGTGGAAGAGGAGGAGGAGAAGGAAGAGGAAGAGAAGGAGGAGATGCAAGAGGAAGAAGAGGAGGGGGAGGAGAAAGAAGACGAAGAGGAGGAGGAATAGGAGGAGGAGAAGGAAGGGGATGAGGAGAAGAAAGAAGAGGAAGAAGAGGAGGAAAAAGTCATAGTACGTTATGTAGTAGGTTTGGTGTGGCGTAGGGAGGTAGGTGGGCGTCCACACCTGCGGCGTATGCCAGTGCCTGGTATGACAGGTAGCGGCAGCCAGAGGGTTAAGTCGGGTACAATATGCAGGGAAACTGCCTAGTAAGGTTTCATTGGTACCTATAAACACTATTTGCCAGGTTTGCTTTATTTACAAAACCTGTTGCAGTGAATTATGGGGCATCATCGACATACAACGAAGACTCACTGTACACGCGATGGTGGAGAGGGACGCCTTCATGTGGTAGCACTGATATAATTGGATGGCTCAATTACCTGCTTATGCAAACATCCTTCACCTACATCCCTGTCCCCTGAGAGGAGGATGGTGGACTGTAGGAGGATAGTTAAGCCTGCAATCCACCGAGATCACGTTGAGATAATCTTGGGTATGAAAGAACCTGACTACACGCAGGCTTATCGATTTCTCCACAATATTCAGTACAAGTTTTATATGTGTAATCTTTTCGGGTATTGCACGGACACTCAGATTGCTTTTGTTGCTGCTGTTGTTGTTGTTGTTCCTTCTTGTTATCTCCAAACCCATTTAATCAGGCTTCTCAAACTGAAGGGGTTAGATACAGCCTTCACAACCTTTTCACTACTAGGACGCTCTCTGAAGCTGAATAAAATCGTCTTGAGGAAGCAAGGTGCCACTGACAAAGACCTCGCTGGATTTAAAAAGTTGATCTTTCAGCTCACCTTAGATGGGTGTTGCTCCTTCCCTACCTCTTAACTTTGTACACAGGTAAGTAACGTCTCTTTCACCTATAATGGGTGGCTTTACCATGCGTTAATAGACACACACACACACACACACACACACACACACACACACACACACACACACACACACACAAAACCTCTCAGCTTACCTAGAATGGGCGCCCCTCCATCGCCAGTGGGTGTGATGGTTAGGTTGAAGGTGTGGTGGGTGGCGTGTGCTAGTGCCAGGGTGGGCGGTGGTGGTGGGGTGAGAGCAACAACTTGGTGGGTCACGCTGTCCTCCCCCACACTGTTTCGCACCCAGCATGTGTAGTTCTCAGTCTCCCTCACAGCTGAGGTATACACGATGCTGTCACTGATGCTGCTATACGCTTGTCATTTTAACTTGGCCTAAAATTGCCATCTCTCTCTCTCTCTCTCTCTCTCTCTCTCTCTCTCTCTCTCTCTCTCTCTCTCTCTCTCTCTCTCTCTCTCTCTCTCGAACGGTGAGTTGTAACAATAGATTAACACTAGAATAAGATGTTAGTCACGAAGCAGTGATATGGAATGAGTGCGTTATCCACGATATTCTTACTGATAATGCTAAACTCTTTTCACTTTAACTTGGCCTAAAATTGGCAATTCTCCATCTTGAACGCACAATTCTAATGACTGAATAATTCTAGAATAAGATGATAGTGACGAAGAAGTGCTATGGAAAGGATGCAGAGACGGGCATTATCATTTACTGCCAGAGAGCTATGTAAAATAAACAGCAAAAAGACGATGATCTAGGCCAGGTTAAAATAAAAGATCCGTGGAAACTGCTAACATTTACAAACGCAAAAATTTACCCACTCTTACACTGCACCTAATTCATACTTCAGTCTTGCCTGTCATTCCCCTCCCTGACATTTTTCAAGGAGAATCATCTAAGAACAGAAAGTCATACCAAGGCCTGTATTCTCGACGGTTATGGAAGCTCCCTATCACCTTTTCCTGGGCCATTTATTTTGCATATTAAACCTTACAATCCTCTTCTATGTTACATAAATTCTTCCAGTATCTCCATACTTTGCATAAATAACATATAAGACGCTACTAACCAGCCATATCTGCTTCGTCATCACTTCTCTCACATTCAGTGGTTCAGAGTAGTGGGCGAGTGTTAAATGCAGAACTATCCTCGACTGTAAAGGTGAAAACAACAAGAAGCATAACATGGAAATCTGGTCAAGAACTGGTGAATTTAGACCACTATGCAACGTGCCGTCACTGATTCTTGAGATGGAGGTTGATTCTGGCAGTGGGTAAGTCAGTTGGCTGCCTCTTACTGTCACTCCGTCTCGAGTCCAAGTGAAAGTGTGACGCAGTGACCCTAAAATGAACGAATTACGGCAGCCTGTACTGGGGCACTTGTATCTAGAAAGGAGTACAATGAGCCTGGATTTATTTTACCCACCTGTGAGATGAAGGTCCCCTCCTGGCAGTGGCTGAGTTAGTTGGCTGCTCTGTATTGTCACGCCGGCTCGTGTCCAGGTGATGGTGGGGGGAGGCGACCCCAGCCCCCGACACCCCAGGGTCACTCCAGATCCCGCACCGACCCTCCAGGTTCTACCCCCACCCACAGCCACGGGGGAGTATTTCGACTTGGGGGAGGGCAGGGCTGTCAGCTTGGGTGAGGCGTTGCCTTCACCCGCTGCTGTTGTGGCCGTCACCCACACCTGCAGTGCCAACACTTGTCAGTCGTATGAAACGTATTTGTACAACTAAAGTTAAAATTTCAATATCTAATCCACAATTCGGGCACGTAATTATGTGTGTATGGCCAGAGTCTGCAGTTCACCTACTATTCCAGTGCGGCCATTTCACACCAGAATCATGTACTACCTGTGTCTGTAAGGCAGGGAAGAGAAGTTCGCTTACTGTTCCAGTGCGTATATAAACCGTTTCAGGCATGTCTGTCACATTCTTCCCTGACGCATCATGTGTATGAGAATCGTCTATGGGCAGAGGAATATACGAAGCCACTTTCAGCATAGAGATATTTCTCAGTCGAGAAAAGTCAGAAGTATAGGTGCAATATTAGACGAACTTTTGTAGCAGCATCAAGTGTAGGCACAGAACCATACCAAGCTTCAACCTGCTTCGAAATATAACCCAGCAGAAAAAAGTGAGAATTTAAAGAGGTAAAATATTAGGCAAACTTTTGCCCCATTATGTCAATGTGACAAATTTAAGGTTAATAAAAGCAGCAGTAGTTCAGTGAAAATAAGTGAGAAAAGGAAAAATATAGTACCATAAGGGCTACATAACACCGAAGGTGATATAACTGTAAGTTTTGTTTTATAGTCCAATTCGTTTTGGAATTACACTCGGCCACGACTTTCACCTGTTCACACCTGTCCAGTACTCCATTACTTTAACTTCACCTGCAACTATAATTCTACTCTGGAATGGACTATAGTGACAGGTGTGTTAGAGTGACGGTGTATGGGCAGGTGTGGTAGGGTGGAAGCAGTGGCTGAGTAATTCTAAGTTATTCTAAGTACGATTGCTGACAAGAGGGGACGTCTATGTCAGAATATCCAATGACGCTGCCTTGACGTGGTTAATATTTCAAGCTATATAGGAATCTGATGGCTACATTGCACTGCCACCTAAGAAAACAGTTTAATACATTTACACAATTCACTACAATCATGTCTCCTCGGCTTCAGAGAGATTTGTCGAGCTAAAGTGGTTAAATATTGCCTCTACTTAACCTCTTCTGTACGAGAGGTCTTTCCTAATATAAAATCGCTAAGAAGTTGCGAGAATGTACAAAAAATACTCGTAGACACTTTCATACTGATCCTGTAGCACTTGGATCGTATTCTCTCACCTACATACGACCCTTTCCCTGCTGTAACTCTGATATGAACTCACAAGGTGAACTAAGGACACGGGAAAATTCTGCACCCATGTTTCCTTAACTATTCTGATAAAAGAAAGTATATTAAACTACGATAATTTCTCTCTCGTACACAAGATCCTTATATATCCGTCTATCAGTCTATCTATCTATCTATTTACTTATCTTTTTGTAGGAGGAACAAGGAGTATGAGAAGACTTTACACCTGTCCTTCCTGCAAGTCTGAGTTACGAGAGGGAATTAGTCGTTGGCGTCTATGCATACGGTACCTGCACTCTGGATCCTTTGGTGAGGCCGCTTAGCTCCCTCCACGTCACTTCAAAGCCTCCTACGCCCACCACGTCCTTCACCGCTACCTGGAAACATCTGGATGACTCGTAATTCCGGTGGTTATGGAAGTGCCCTAACACTTCTTCCTTACCGATTTATTTTTGGATACAGCTGGTTAATATGGTTTTGCACCTTACTTGTACACAGTATGGTGATATTAGAATGATTTAAGTAACACAGAAAAGGACGGTAAGGTGTAATAAGCAAAATAAATCGCTTAGAAAGAGGTGTAACGAAGCTTGCCTAACTGACGAAATGAGGACCTATACCTCACTGTCTACCTCACCTAACGCCTCATTACTACCTCACTGACAACCTCACTTACAACCTCACTTACCACCTCGCTTACTGCCTCACTACCTCACTTACAACCTTACTTACAACCTCACTTACAACCTCACTACCTCACTTACAACCTTACTGACAACCTCACTTATCCCACTACCTCACTTACAACCTTACTTACCACCTCATTACCTCCACACTTACAACCTCATTTACAACCTCACTTACTACCTCACTACCTTACTTACTACCTCCACAACCTCACCTGATCATTCTTGGCAGAGTAGAGGGTGTAGTGGAGGACGACACCTGTGGAGGGTCGAGGGGGAGACCAGGTAACCAGCAGCGTCGTTGGCCCCGTCACCACCGCCCGTATGGCTTCAGGAGGACCAGGTGCTGAAGCAAAGATAGTACTCTCTGATGGGCAATATGAAGCACATCTATAAATAATAAAAAGGAAGTGAAAAGACAGAGAAGAAATGTTCTGATGGACCAGACATGAAGATAAAGAAATTACTCTCTCTGATGGGCAACATGAAACATATCTATAAATAAAAATAAAATGAAAAAACACAAAAAATAATGTTCCGCTGGGCCAGGCATGAAGACTAAGAAATTACTCTCTCTGATGGACAACATGAAATGTATCTATAAATAAAAAAAAAATATATAAAAAAATATCTGATCGTCCAGGCACTGAAGCAAAGATATAACTCCCCCTGATGGGTAAGATGAAGCACATATATTAATAAATGAAATAAAAGAAATGAAAAGACACAGAGAAAAAAGTTCGGATGGTCATGCATGTGGTGTCAGGATTCCGAGGGCTTGAATGGTGAATGAGTGAGTGAGTCGCCAATATCACAATGAAGAAAAGCAAAGAAATTATGAATTATGAATGAATGGCAGTCAATCTTTCATTAAAATTTTTGTTTCTTATAAAAAGAAATATCGATAAAGTATATGCAGATGGTCATTATTGCAAGGTAGAGGCAGGATTCCAGGGGCTTGAATGGTGAGTGAATGAATGTGTGGCCCATTTGGCTGGACGTCTGTTGATTAGTTCCATGTTTAGCCCTTTTTCTTTTTTCTGTCTCTGCTTTCTGAACCCTGACTTACCCCATCCTGACGTGGGAATGATGTTGATGTTGATGATGATGATGATGATGATGATGATGACTGACCGAATGAATAAATGAATGAATGAATGAGCGACGTACACACATCCTAATAAATGCAATATTATTTTCCTTGAGGGTCGCATCGTAGGCGACAGGAGGGTTCGTAACATCTTCTACTTAGATATCTATTTTGAGTAGTAGGGCTTAAGATTAAATCAACGGCATACAAGAGGACATGATGTATAATAGGTAGAACAAATCGCCAGAGAAATGGTGTTGCGATAAGCCAACCTAAAATACGACCCTGAATTTCAACATTAGACTCTAAGTCATAGAGTCGTAAGTTCGATCCCTTAGCAGCTTCCTAACACGTATTCCTGAGCGATTTATTTTGCTTATTACACTTTTCTGTTTATTCGTTTGCGTGTCAGTGGTTCCGAGTATGATGATATTAAACAGACATAAAATAAATAAAGTAAAAGAAGATGAAAGTATAATATCCAGGAATAAATCGTTAAGGAACAAGCCCTACGAGGTCTCCCATGCAATCCAGAATAGTGACAAAAAATGCTCGATCTCTATCATCATCCTCAGTAAATAAAATAAAACAAAATGAAGGTATAGTCTGCCAGGATAAATTGCTAAGGAACAAGCCCTACGAAGTCTCTCATGCAATCCAGAATAGAGGCTTAAAATGCTCGATCTCTACCATCATCCTCGGTGCGACAGAAGACCGGGTAGTTTGGGGCGCTGTACCCGACGTCGTTGAAGGCCGTGACGGTGACGCTGACGTTGGCTGAGGGCGGCAGGGAGTCCAGGTTCTTCTCCAGGTTGGTCGTGTTCACCTGCCACGCCCTACCTGGTGACCGGAAGGCGCAGGTGTGAGTAGGCAGGGGTGGTGGGAGGCCCTATGGTTCTGTGTGTGTGTGTGTGTGTGTGTGTGTGTGTGTGTGTGTGTGTGTGTGTGTGCAGTTAGGGCGGGGATGGGTGCATGCCCTATGATCTCGATGTGTGTGATGTGTTAAGGCTGGGGTTATCGTGTGTGTGTGTGTGTGTGTGTGTGTGTGTGTGTGTGTGTATGGTTAGGGTTGGGTTGGTGGGATGCCCTTTGATTCTCGGTGTTTATGCTGTTAGGGCTAGGGACATAGAGGGTGTGTGTGTGTGTGTGTGTGTGTGTGTGTGTGTGTGTGTGTGTGTGTGTGTGTGTGTGTGTGTGTGTGTGTGTGTGTGTGTGTGTGTGTGTAGTTGGGTAGATAGACAGATAGACAGACTGGCTGATATAGATAGGTAAATAGAGACACAGACAGACATATAGGTAATTAGATAAATACAGAGAGAGAGAGAGAGAGAGAGAGAGAGAGAGAGAGAGGAAAAAGGAGGCCGAGGATGAGATGGAGGGTTGGGGTGAAGACGTATACTAGTGACGAATACGATGGTGTGAGCTGGAGGGAGGGCAGCCTGAAGACGGAGGACAAGATGACATGTAGGGGCTTTGCTTGTGGCCACCCCCTTCGGGATTAAGGCGTCTGACTACAGATAGATAATAGATAAAAGAAAAAATCAAATAAATACATAGATATATAGATACACTGACATACGCACATACTGTACATGCATAGGCGACATACTGACAGACAGACAGACCCAGATAGACAGATAGATAAATAGACAGGCAGACAGATGGACAGACAGAGAAAGAAACAGCTAGACAGACATAAAGCCCATCACTTACTGTTGGCATGGGCGTGGGTGTAGGAGGTGGGCGTGGCTGTGATGGTATATCCGGCCACCGCGGCGTGGGCACAGGTGGTGGGCGGGGGCGACCACCACACCCGCACCCCACCACGCCCAGACCCGCGGCACGACACTCCGGCAGGTGGACACGACGGGGCTGACGATCATTACCTTACGTTATTTTCCATTTCCATCTTACATACAATGACGTTTTTTGCTATAGTTCTTTCATATTAACTTGGCCCAGATTCTCGTCCTTTAGCAGGTCATTTCTCTATCTGTCTATAGCAAGACGCCAAAATCCCGTAAAGGGTGGCCGTTTGTCTCTGAGTTAAATAGTTGTTTTACGGGGAGGGGCACTAACCCTCCACCAACCCACTTGTTGACACGTAGGGAACATGTTTGGATTCAGTGGCATTAAAAGACATTGCTACGGCTCTACACCCTTCTCATAACACTTCCTCGTGACTAACAGCATAATCTAGTGTTAATAAAAGATACTCAGCGGCTCTGCACCCTTCCCATAACACTTCTTCGTGTCTAAGATAACAATCTAGTGTTAATAAAAGACACTGTTACTGCTCTACATCCTTCACATAACACTTCTTCGTGACTAACATAATAATCTAGTGTTCCTATATTATTATAACTCAGCATTCAAGATGGAGAGATTGCAATTGTAGGCCAAGTTAAAATAAAACAAGTATAGACGATGTTACTAAAAACTCTGTAATCATGAAAGAGGTAAAATAAGGTAGATTAGTAGGTAAGAGGGAGTTTTTAGCCAAGCCTCTTTAGTTTCCACAGTTGATTTTTTGCATCTCGAAATGAACGGGTCTTGAAGTTGTCTCTCAGTTAATTTGTTTTTATTTTTGGAGGAAACAATTTTACGGGTTTTGGCTTTGGTTCCTTCTTCCTTGTAGTAGAAAATCATAACTAAAAGAATTCCTAGTATAGTAAGCTTGACTGGAGAGGGGGACTGGAGCTCTAAGGATTCCACGTACTCGTCCTAGCAGCTCTCTTGCCCTTTACCTGCAGTGAGTGTCTGTGAGCTAACTCAAGTCCCTCGTAAGCTGGCATAAAATACAAAGCTCTCTCCTCCTACACAAAATATTCTCTCTCCTTGTACAGAACGCTAACAGTGACAGGCTTTGGCATTCAGGTGGCCCAGGTTTCTCTTCAGTATATTAAGCCGTTTGGCCTGAAAAGCTATACTCCTCTTACTCTAACTTGGCCCAAAATTGCCATCCAACCAACCTGAATGCTGAGTTGTATGAAAAGATTGACACTAGATTTTCATGCTGGTCACAAAGAAGTGCCATGGAAAGCATGAACAGCGTTAACAGTCTTTCTCTGCCACAGAGCTACGTGAAATAAGCTGCAAAAGGACGAAAATCTGGGCCAAGTTAAGGTGAAAGGAGTGTAGTGAAAAACAGAGTAGATAGTTCACAGCTAAAGGGTTAAAGGTTCGTCCACTTGCCAACCGTATCACCATTTCCTTAGCGATTTATTCTGGACAATGCCCCTCAGAATCCTTTTGTATACCACTGATGCAACAGTGAATTTAAAACAATATAAATAGCAGTGAAGATAATATCAAGGAGTAATATGCAACATAAATCGCTAAGGAAGAAGTGCTACGGAACCTCCAATGCAATCTACAACAGTTCAGAATCTTGATAAAAATTTAGCTTTTGTGGATGTGGTCTCAAATCCATTCCAAAATAGATATATACTCGGACACAACACACACCTTTTCACGCCTGCCTCTGATCTTTGCTCTTAACTCCATCATCTAATATACTATGCTTCTGGCCGTGTGTGTGTGTGTGTGTGTGTGTGTGTGTGTGTGTGTGTGTGTGTGTGTGTGTGTGTGTGTTTAGCAAGATGACTGCAATTGGGTCACAGATGGGCCTGTTTTAATTTTATGTAGATTAAAATTTTCTAAAGATGTATGTTGACCCCTAATTGTTCCCGCTGGATATACGAGAAATGCGTCTGGGATGGTGGCCGCTAAGCACTTGTAACTATAACTAATTTGGACTGGACTATAATGACAGTGATGGAGAGTGAGGGAGTGTGGGCAGGTGTGGAAGGATGTGAGACGTGGCCAGGTGTACAGTACTTGTAATCTGGAGTGTACCTTGGGATGCCACTCACCGTCATGGCTGGTGGAGTCGACTATCCTTGGTGAGGACAGTGGGCCTGGTCCCGCCCTGGTGAAGGCTCGCACTGCCACCTCGTACAGCGTGGCGGGTGTCAGGCCTCTCACCTCGTACTGCTCAACGCCACCTGGTTCTGGGCAGCAAGGACCATTTTAGAACTTGTGTGCTACTGCTACTCCTACTGCTGCTACTATTACTACTACTACTACTACTACGACTACAACTACTACTACGTCTACTCCTGCTGCTGCTGTTGTTCTGTACGCTCCAGCAACTGCTTTTACTATTGCTACTACAACTTTTTACAACTACTACTTTTACTACTACTAATACTAGTGCTTTCATCATTTGGTAGATGTGGACACCTACCATCCACTCACTCAATGCAGAGTTACCCTGAGGTGAGTCTATACTGCATGGCAAGCTAAATGATATTTTGTAGCCCAGGAAATCATTTACTGTGCTGGATGGTAACTGCATAACCAAATGGATACCTGGTGGTCTAGTGGGTTATGGCGCTCCAACCAGGTGTGGTCCATCCACTGGGTAGATGGGGTTTATTGCTCACATAATACTGTTCTACCCTCCTCTCTCTTTATTTTTCGGATACTACCCCACCCCACTCTGATGTGGCACAGAGACCATAATGATGATGGTGATGATGGTTTTCCAGTGCATTTACGGATTCTGAAAGCAGTTGCATTCGCTGGTTCGAATAATAGGTATCTTTCGGTAACATTTATTGTGTACACCCGAGGAAAGTTCCGCGTTATACACTCGCCCACCACTTCGAAATAGTAAATGTGAGAAGTGGTAGCGAAGCAGTAGCCAACATTCATCTATCTGGTAACTGTGTGAGAAGGATGGGGATGGAAGAGGGAAGGGTAGGAACTATCAGCTCCCCCAGCCTTCCTCCTCACTTAACCTCTCCCCTCTCACACAGTGGTACCAGACATCTGAGTGTCTGGCTACTGCTTTACTAGCGGCTCTCTCACGCATAAAGGTCCGAACTGCCAACAGGTGAAGAGAAACACATCTGTAAGGAAAAATGTACCCCTTCTCCATAAATAAATAAATAAATAAATGCTAATAATTACTGTAGATCTGCAAGGCAGAGCCAGGATCCGAGGGGCGTGATGGTGTTTGAATGATCACCTGTCATTGTCGATGAATATTTTGTTGGTACTTTTCCTGCTTTCGCTTTTCTTGTTTTATGAACTCCACCCTACCCCATCCTTACGAGGGTCAAAGAGGTCAGGATGATGAACATGATGGTAACGATGATTTATTTTGCTCGTAATTGTAGTTCCCGGCGTTATATTTTGAAGAACTTCATATTTCAGTCAGACCTGTAATGTGGCAGACCTGTGACTGTCCTGGTGATGTATATGTGAGTGTGGCAGACCTGTGACTGTCCTGGTGATGTACAGACGTCGGAATAAGTTCGTTTCCTTTTCCATGGACTAAGGTGTTTGTAACACTGCACGGTGGAGAGCTATCCCCTCCTCCTCCCTTCCTCATAGTCCCACACTCCCACCCAACCCACCCACTTTTCTCTCCGACCCCATAACCCCACCCGGTACCCTCCATACTCTTGCTCACAGCCAGCTAGGGGTCCTGTACTTCTTGCACCTCTCTAATTACGTGTAGTCCGAACAACTAATAAAGGGATAGTACAGTATATATCATAAACCAAGTTAGAAGAAGGTTTGCTACACTGTGAGAGAGAGAAAATAAGTCTGCTGTGATTAAATATTGCGGTAGTAGACACACACACACACACACACACACACACACACACACACACACACACACACACACACACACCTCACATACGTATAGCATATACTGGTGATCTTCGACCATTGGGATATCGCACCTTATCAGTTATGGTGACGTCATTAATTTCCGCTGGTTAGGACAAGGGTGTGGGTGTTGGTGGAGCTGTTGCACAAAACCCCAGAATGAGTTCTTATCTGTTCCTCACACCTGCGGGCATAATTATATGCCTCATAGCATCACCAGCCAGGGTCACGCACAGACACCTTCGCTGCTCTAGTTTTCCCTAAACCGACCATTTGCAATGTTGCCAATGTAGCTCAATTACCGCTAGCTCTAGAAATAATTCGAACTAGCAGAAAATATGACATCGAGTGACATGAATGCTAGCCATTTTCGCGGGAATTAAGCCATCTTATTCTATACTGTACGGGGTACACCCAACTGCCTATAGAGAGTCCAGCATTTTATGCCATATAGCAATAACCTTGTGATTTTGAGGACTAATCAAGCAGACTATTGTGTGTATGTATTGGTAACGCTGACGAAACAGCTGATGCCATCCCACAAGCCCGAATCTTTATACCCACGTCACTCCTCCCACCTCTATCAGAGTAACCAATAACTCCCCAATATATAGCTACACGACTCTGTGGGATAAGAGACATGCCATTCTAGTGATCTCCAGAACTGCTGCGACCATAGGATTATCGAAATAGATCACCAACGCCAGAAATAGCTATTGCAATAGCCTATGCACACTCCGAATATACTGTATATATATATATATATATATATATATATATATATATATATATATATATATATATATATATATATATATATATATATATGAAGCGTCTAGTGGCAGAGTGACGTATGCGCCAAAAATGGCCGATGGTGAGTTATTCCTACCAATATGTAGATGGAGCCTTCTAGTTCCTCCCTGTATAAAGTTACATACAGAAAGGACCCTTATGGCTGGCTGGCAGATGGGCAAGCGTCGCGTGTTTTAGGCCTTGAAAACCTATATAAGAAGTCTGCTCCCACATGGCAGAAAGACGTACGCGCCACGAGCGGCTAGCCACTGGGAGGCAGCGTCTCAGTACTGGCCCCAAGCCTCAGCCAGTCCCCCACCAGCAGTGTTACCATATCTAGCATAATTTTATTCTTTTAGCATAATTTTGATCAAATTTTCGAGTCTGGAATATTTTTTAGCATAATAGAAGTTTTAGCATACTTATGCCTCCTGCATACCCTAATGGTGTTGAACTGCACAAGAAGGTTCCACACTTGACATCCTTGCTCCAGTTTGTACCACATGAGCACCGGGGGTTCTTTAAGGATATTTTCCGTGCCCAGGAACAACTTGGGCCTGATGCGGCAGTTGCTGACGGGGGCGCAGACCCCGACGACGACTTCCTCAATGAGTAACCCCCTCCTCCCCCAAACACAACATCAACATGTACAACACATCAGAACTGGATTGGTGAATACTGAAATTATAATAGTAAGCACTATGAATCACTCTATAGATTAGATAACTCTTACAATAATCCAGGGAAAAAGATTTAATTAAAAATTTACTATATAAAAATTAATAAAAAATAAAAAATGCATTATTAATATAAAACTTTCACAATTCAATAATTTTTGTTTATTTTCATTTGGATCACATAATTGTAACCCATGTTAATATTTTGTGTATGACCCTCAATGGGGGGGGGGTGCGTTTGTGTGTTTGGTTTTGGTTATTGTTTCTTTGTTTTTTCCTAAACAATGGATTCATTAAATTGCATTTTTTTGAGAGCATTACACTGATGTAAAACAACATTAGTTTTTTCTTTATACCTTTTATGTACACATTCTTCTAATTTAAGCTTTAATTACTCGAAAGTAACTCCCTGCCGCATACGTCACTCTCTCTCTCTCTCTCTCTCTCTCTCTCTCTCTCTACAGTATATATATATATATATATATATATATATATATATATATATATATATATATTATATATAGAATTAGATATATGTATAGAGAGAGAGAGAGAGAGAGAGAGAGAGAGAGAGAAAGGAATGCAACTATTCCCCGATAACCGTGCATATAAGGATAACTAGAGCGCTACATACTGATTCATTTACCACTGAAACTCAAAAGGTTCAACCGAAGTATTGTCAAAGGAATAGAAGTATCTTTCTCTCATAAAGATACCGAACCCACCCGCATCAAGTAGAGTGTCCCTATCATGGTTATTATGGATCTGGCTCGGCAACATGACAAAGTTACCCTCCGGGGGCAAATAGTTCACCTGAAGCGTTTGGGACTGGAGTGTTTGGGAAACGAGATGTGTGGGAGATGGCGGTCGAAAGAGATGTTTGTGATACAGTTTATTCCTTGTTAGTTGTACGGTTTGTACGGACTACACGTCATTACAGAGGTGCAAGAAGTACAGGACCCCTAGCTGGCTGTGAGCGAGAGTATGGAGGGTACCGGGTGGGGTTTTGGAGTAGGAGAAATAAGTGTTTGGGTGGGAGTGTCGGACTATGAGGAAGGGAGGAGGAGGGGATACCTCTCCACCGTGCAGTGTTACAAACACCTTAGTCCACGGAAATGGAAACGAACTTATTCCGACGTCTGTATATAATGTGTGTGGCAGACCTGTGACTGGCCTGGTGATGTATATATATAATGTGTGTGGCAGACCTGTGACTGGCCTGGTGATGTATATATATAATGTGTGTGGCAGACCTGTGACTGGCCTGGTGATGTATATAATGTGTGTGGCAGACCTGTGACTGGCCTGGTGATGTATATATATAATGTGTGTGGCAGACCTGTGACTGGCCTGGTGATGTATATATATAATGTGTGTGGCAGACCTGTGACTGGCCTGGTGATGTATATAATGTGTGTGGCAGACCTGTGACTGGCCTGGTGATGTATATAATGTGTGTGGCAGACCTGTGACTGGCCTGGTGATGTATATAATATGTCCCTGGAGGTTCTGGCGCCTGACTGCGATGGTGTAGCCTCTCAGGGTGCCGTGGATGAGGAGGGGGTCAGGGGCGCTCCATGTCACCAGCAGGGAGTGAGGACCCCCCGCGGCCACACGAACGTCCCGAGGCTCCCCTGAAGGTGCTGGAAGAAAAAACACATTCGAGTAGAGGCAGAATGTGATTTTCGGCTTTATTATCAAAACAGTGAGGGCAAACGTGTCGACAAGCCAGTACATTCTGACAATTATTTATAGGCCACCTGTGATTCTTGGACGTCATTAGCCTGCATCCCGCGTTTCAGGGTGAAGTCAGCCGATTTGACTCAACCTACGCAAGTCAAGGAGTAGATGAAAGCTTTACCCTCTAATCCGAGATGTGAAAAGATTATCCTAAGCTGAATGCAATGGACTAGTGGCAGCAAGAATTAACAATGAAAGAATTAGCTATAATTCATTAGGGTCATGTACGCTCTCAGCTTGAATATTGCTCACCCTTGTGGAAGGGATGTGGAGAGGTTGCACTAAAACAACTAGGCAAAATTCAGAACAAAGCTGTTGGAATAATTAATAACCCAGCTATTATTAAAAAAAAAAAAAAAAAAACTCCCCTACAAGTAAGAAGGAATGTTGCCTCCCTTGCATTATTTTACAGATACTTTTATGGCAAATGCTCAGGCGAAGTTGCGTCCATGGTGCCACCTCTCCATGCCTTCCATCGTGCTACACGGGCATCTGGTAGCGCTCATGACTGGAATGTCACTCAGCCATATTGCAGAACTTCTGCCTATCAGAATTCTTTTACTCCCCGACCTGCATCTTTCTGGAACTCGCTTCCCCAGAGTTGTTTTCCCCCAAACTTCAACCCACAACTGTCCAAGTCCAACTGTTACAGATAATTTATGAATGGAGGACGCCAGTAATCTGGTGTATGGATTTTTTTAATTCATTTGTTTTTCCTTCCTCTATTCTGTTATTCAAAAAAAAAAAAAAAAAAAAAAAAAAAAAACATTAGTTTAGGGGTCAAGAGGGGCAACCAGTTCATGATTTTAGTCCCAGGTTATCTTACAGCACAATCGGGAATACTCTAATGTACACTTACACCGCCATCTGTATATTTGAATGGACGAAGCCTGGACCAAGAGAGAAGCAAATATTGTTTAACAGTGTGACAGGCATGAGAATTAAACACAAGACTCATGGGTTATGCCTAGTCGTGAGGTGGACGTGTTAACCAAGGCACCACCGGCTTCTGCGTTTTCGAAATCAGGGAAAAATTAAAGTGTAATTAATGCTCGCAGTTTCACACCAAAAGCGACCAATTAAGCGAAGTCTAAGGCACGTATTCTCATCGGTTAAGGAAGCTCCCTAACATCTCCTCCTTAGCGATTTATTTTTGGATATGGCTGATTAATTTCCTTTTCTACGTTATTTATGCAGGATATGGTGACAGTGGAAGGATTTATGTAACTCAGAAGAGGACAATAAGGTGTAATAAACAACATAAATCGCTTAGGAAGAGGTGTTAAGGAACTTAACCGATGAGAAAAAGGGCCTAAGTCTTTCTAGTAGTGTGCAGTGTGATTTATTTGATTTTATTACAATTTATACCGCAAGTGAGAGCCAATTTACACTTATCTAATCTACACATGGCGATCATCCAGTCCTAACCTAATGCCCTTATCAAAGTCCCATCACGTCTCATTCCTACCCTAGTGTTGATATTAAGGGTTGGTAATGCAGTTGGTAATGTGCCGTGACAATAAAATGCTTAGCTCAAATTATAAACCAGGACATTGTGTTAGACTATGTAAATGCCGTATAACTTTCTTGGTCAATAAATCTTGTATTCTAATTCTTATTCTTGTTCTTATGGCGCCTGATGGTTTAGTGGGTAATTAAGGCGCTCCAATCGGATTGAGCCTGTGCAGGTTTATACCCAAGGGGAGGTTGGGACTTATTGATCACGGAATGCCACTGAGGGATGAGTGAGCCACGGGCTCCTAGGCTCCTCATGGGGAGACATAGGATTGGATGATAAATGAATGAATGAATGAATGAATGTTCTTATTATTCCTACTGTGGCACAGTGACGATCCATTGCTGTGACGCTAACCTTCCTCTGTGGCGTGACGGTGCACGTGGGTGAGGTCTGCGAAAGGGCTTCCAGGTGATCCAGGTAAATGGATACGCCACGCCATTGCACAGTGCTCAGGGACAGGAAAGAGTAAAATCCTGCACCAGCCGTCCTCATTAGTGCTAAGATGCGCGTGGGTGATGACTGTGAGACTTCCAGGTTATTGTTATATCCATTAAGCTCCTGAATCCGAATGAAGTCTTTTTTAAATTCTCCTTGCTGCTGCCTTACGATTTTCTTTAACTTTAGAAAGGCCTGTCATACTGAAGGGGTTTTTATCAAGCCTTTATCTAACCCATGCAGTTTCAAAATTCTATCCCACGCTGAGTAAACTAGTCAGGAAATGTCAGGAAAAAATAAGAAAGACATCCTCTGGCCTAACGATGTTAAGATGGAGGGATTACGTGTTTCTAGGCAATCAGAACAACGCCCTGTCATTACATACTAATAACATAGGAACAGTGAGTGAAATTCTAAATTGCCTTGGTCGTGGTGAAGAAGCGTGTGGGTGATGGCTGTGACAGGGTTCTCAGACGATGAACAGGTTAACAGATAGAGGATGGAGAGTGAGGGACTAACGAGGACAGTGTATGCAAGTGAGGTGGAGAGGGGGAGAGGGAGGAGGAGGCCGAGGATGAGATGGAGGGATGGAGTAGAGAGGTATATGAAAGAGGGGGGTGTGAGCTGGGGGAAGGACAATGAAATGACGGGGGACAGGGCCACATGGAGGCGATTTGTTTGTGGCCACCCTTTACGGGATTAAGGGGTCTAGAAATACATAGATAAAAAGAATAAATAAAAGACGAGTGCACCCCTTCACCGCATACTTATAAAAAAGAAACTATACTCCTTTTACATTATCTTGGCCCAGATTCTCATGTTGTGGCTCATGTAGCTCAGTGGGGAAAAAAAAAAGACAGTACAGCAGCTCTACATCCTTTCTGTAGCACTTCTTCGTGACTAGCATCCTATTTTTAGTGCTACTCTCTTGCTGCAACTCAGCAATCGAGATGGAGAGACGGTAAATTATAGGCCAAGATTGAGTAAAGTGGGTGCCATATAGTAAAATCCTGCACTAAGTTCCCTCGTTGGTGGTGACAAGAATGCGCGTGGGTGATGATTGTGAGAGTTCCAGAGAGAGGAAAAAAAAATAAAGACAATAAAAACGACTACGCCATGGAATTGTACAGTGCCTGAAAGGAACGACCAAGTAAAATGATCTCACTTTCCTCTGGTGATGAGGCGTGTGGGTGATGACTGAGAGAGAGAGTTCCAGGAGAAAAAAAAATGACTAACGAAAGATAAGCATTCGGGAGCCGAATGTTAATCGCCCGCCAGAATATGCTGCTGACCAAGTCCAAGCTCAAGAGGTTCATGAGATATAATGGTGCTAAAGGCGGATGTTAAAAACTAGTTGACCTTTGGCAGCCATTTGGGTGACCTTGACCTTGACCCTGAATGCCCATTTTCGAATTCGTCCAAGATTTTGACAATATCTTGATACCCTGAAGGTTTTACGTTGATAGCTCAAGCCGTTCATGAGATATAACGGAAACATGCATGCACGCACACACACACACATAAACACACACACACACACACACACACACACACACACACACACACACAGAGGAGGGCAAAAACATTACTGCTCCGCTTTGTAAAGGCTGGCAATAAAAATGAATACGGCCTGGAACTGTGGTGTCTGAATGGGAAGGGCTAAGTCAAATGATGGCCTGACCTTCCTCTGTGGTGGTGAAGATCCGTGTGGGTGATGGCTGTGATACTCCGAGGTCGTTGTGTGCCATTAGTCTGACCATATAGGTGTGGTGTGGGGCCAGGCCTGTCAGCACGTGGGATGCCGTCCACTGCCCTACACTCACATTGCGACCGTGGCCAGACCAGGACTCCTCCTTCACCCCTGCAGCATGAGGAGGCAAACATAGTATTTACTCAACACGTTAAACATAGCATAGCATAGCATAGCACAGCATAGGGTTACATAGCATACAACCACCCTTACCTTCATACTCAAAACAACTCCTCCTTATCCTTATATTCAAAACGACCCCCTTATTCTTATACTCAAGACGACCCCTCATACCCTTATACTGTATGGTGACCAAGGCGGGCTGAGGCAGAGTCCACGACACCACCGCTGACCTGCTCGTGACCTCGCTGACCGTCACGCCAGAAGGGGCAGTGGGTGGCTCTAGCAGGGGTGATAGGAACGTGGGGTGTTATGAGTATAATGCTATTTGGTATGGTGGTGTTAAATGGTGTAGTGTTATTAAGTAAACACTGCTTAGATTTGGCTCTCTGTGATATTGTTTTTGTTTTTTCTTGGAGGGAACAATCTTACTCTGGCCTTTGGTTCCTTCTTCCTGCATAAAAAAAAGTACAGTGAAATCCAGAACAGTATTGATTGGTACAGTGATGGTAGGTATGGTGATCATAGAGATAGTGAAAACAGATATAGTGACAATAGGTATAGTGACAATAGGTATGGTGATAATGGATGTAGTGACGGTAGGTATAGTGATAATAAATATAGCTGTAGGCTAATAAGTATAGTGATATTAGGTACAGTGTTAATAGGTACAGTGTACTTACCTATAATAGCCACGTAGAACACCTGGGAGTGGGCGCCGTGTGGGTTGGTGGCACGGCAGGTGTATGGACCCGCGTCGGCAGCAGTCACTGACACCATTTCCAACACTGCCCTCACCACACCCCCTGCCTCACTCTGCCGAATCCTTACCCTGTGTGTGTGTGTGTGTGTGTGTGTGTGTGTGTGTGTGTGTGTGTGTGTGTGTGTGTGTGTGTGTGTGTGTGTGTGTGTGTGTGTGTGTGTGTGTGTGTGTGTGAAGAAAAAGATGGAATACTTTAAAATAATCTCTTCTGGTTCGAAAATTCTCTCCAGTCTCAATAAAATTTTTGGTGACAGCGGTTAAAGAATATATATTACATCATAGGTGGTGGCCCCCATCATCCACTCACTTGATGTAGCGCTGCCTACTTCTTCCTTCACTTTATCATTCTTTTTCTGTGTCTGCCCTCTCATTTCCTATTTCTCCCATCTTTCTTGTCACTCTTTATAAATCTTCTTTCTTTTTCATATGGCTTTACATTGAGTGGCAAGCCTAATGGTTTCCTGTCCGCCAGGAAACCATTTATGACGCCGGGTGGTAACCATATAACCAACCCATACGTGCTCCCTACGTGTCAACAAGTGGGTTGGCGGGGGGTTAGTGCCCTTCCCCGTAAAACCACTAACTCAAACGGCCACCCCTTACGGGATTACGGCGTCTGGCTATAGATAGATAGATAAAGACGCTTTCCTTGGGCTTCCGTTTGAAGGTAGCGGGGATAAATTGAACTGGACTTGCAATGAAGGGGTTAAGGAAGCTCCCTAACACCATTTCCTAAGCGACTTATTTTGCTTATTACACCTTGCTGTTCTCCGTGTTAAATAAGTCATTCTAATATCGCCCTGTTTTGCAAATATAAATATGCAGATGGATATTAACCAGTTATTTCCAAAAATAAATCGCCAAGGAAGAGGTGTTAGGGAGCTTCCTTACCCGACGAGAATACTAGCCCAATTGTGACAGTGGATAGTGTTGGTGTGAGACCTGACAATGGTGGTAATATTATTTTAGCAGTAGTAGTAGTAGTAGTAGTAGCAGCAGCAACAGCAGCAGCAGCAGCAGCAGCAGTAGTAGTAGTAGTAGTTGTAGTAGAAGTACTAGTAGTAGTAGTAGTAGTAGCAGAAGCAGTAGTAGTAGTAGTAGTAGTAGTAGTAGTAGTAGTGGTGGTAGCCCCGGTTCATCTGAAAAGTGAACCCAGTGGACTACAGGCTTAAAGTGCCATTCTGCGGTCACCATCCTCCTGTTGGGGGATAGGGAAGGATCTGAGGGACGTTTGTATACCCAGGAAGTTGATCCGCCTGGTTATATCAGTGCCACCACGTGAAGGCGTCCCCCTCCAGCACAGGTGTTATCAGGTAAGTAAATTGTGATCTTACGTGTGTCCAGGTGAGACGTGGTCATGGTGTCGGCGCCAGGTAAGGGTGAGGGGGTCGTCACCTGTGGCCTCACACGTCACCGTCACCACCTGCCCGGCGTGGCCCGTCACACGTCCACCCTCCGTCACCACACGCGCCGGGGCTGTCAGGGAGATGGCTGAGATAAGATCGTGTGATGGTGAAAGGCGATGGAGGCTGGTGAGATAAAATGAACTGTCTCCAGGCTACGTTGTCCTTCACTTGATGTAGTGCTGCATACTTCCTCCTTCACCTTCGTCATTCATTTTCTGTTTCTGCCCTCCTCTCCTCCTTTTTCCCCCATCCTTCCTGTCACCATTTATTACTCTTCTTTCCTCTTCAGGTGACTCTACATTGAGTGGCAAACCCAGTGGCTTCACATAATCCAGGAAACCATTTGCAACGCTGGGTGATAATCATAACAAACAAAGGGGAGCTGTGGAGCCTGCTATGGTGTCCCTATTAACTGGATGGAGAGACACAAGTGCGGCATCCATCCAGGAATCAAACATCGATCCTCGTCCTCGCGCTTCGATGAGACGAGGTGCTCCCTGCTGCAAGGTAACATTGGTTCACTGCAAGGAGCGGTTCTGCAGTTGTGGTTGCTTGCCTGTGGTTGGTGGGTCTGTTCGGCCAGACAGACCAGTGTTATTCAACTACAGCAATGAATCAGTCTGCTACTCTACATTCTTTCTCACCTTCTCAGTTTCACACTGACTGACTGCTTTCAATTTAGCTGTACCCTATTCACTTCTACTAGGCTTAAAATTGCACACATTAATACTAGAATATGGTGCTCGAAGAAGTTCTGTAGAGAGGATGTTGAGCCGTAGTATTATCTTAGTCTGGCACTGAGCTATGGAAATAAAGCTGCAAAAGGACGAAAATCTCCTCTTGATAATAATGAATGGACTACAGTTTTCACAAACTATTTCCATTATGTGAGCACCAACAAAATAAATGGCGAGGGCAATTGAAGACTGTCGCTCCACCCACCGTGCACAGTCAGCTGAACCACCTTGGAGATGGGTTTGCCGACAGAGTTTGCGGCCCGGCACAGATACCAGCCAGCATCCGACGTCATGGTCTCCTGCAGGATGAGGGAGCCGTTTGGTGTCTGCGAGGACCTCACCCCATCCACCACCAGAGGCTGGAAGTCCCTGGCAACCTCACCTAACACACCAAACCTTCATATTACTTGTTTTACCTGGCAGAGTGCAAATAGTAGATATATAGAGCATTTCTTGAATCTGATAAGCACAGTAAACCTTAGCAATATTCTCTTTCACCAGTGCAGTAAAGAAAACGTTGTATATCAGATCATTTTAGAACTTAAACACAAAAATAATGAGTTAATCCACGTGGTATTTCAGGGCAAATAACAAGGGTCGACAACAGCTGTTATTGTCTGCTTTTTTATACACATATTCTCTTACCTGGTGCTTTCATCCAGGTGACAACAGGCTGAGGGTACCCACGGGCATTGCAGTCCATCACCACAGTGGACCCCACCAAGGCTGTACCACCTGAGGGCTCCACCACCCACTTAGGAGACACCTGTCCAACGCACACGCATTATCAACACTATAATAACTGTTATACTCCTTTTACTTTAACTTCACTAATATTGACCCCTTTCTATCTTAAACCCTGAGCTATAAGAAGAAATCAACCCAAGAACATAGCATTAGTCACGAAGAGTACTTGGGAAAAGATGTAGAGTCTTAGCACTGTCTTTTCAAAAACTGACATACGTGAAATAAGCTTCTGGCAGACGAAAATCTGGGTCAAGTTAAGGTGAAACCAGTGTAGTTTACTTTTACATAATTCCTACATCTAGGCACGGAGTCGTGAAGCAAATCTACAGTGCATCAGTTTCAATCCCAGTTCAGCTGCTAGAGTATAGAGATGAATTACAAGATAAAATAATGTTGCGTGTTGCTGTCAGTGAATATATCTTCTTTTTGTATACAGGGTGTCCCGGGAATGGACGTACTAACATCAAAAGGTGATTCAAGAGCTGATATTCATTCATTCATTGCCAGACGCCATGTATCCCAAACAGGGTGGCCAAGGGCTTAGAGTTAATTGTTTTACAGGGAGGGGCACTAATCCTCCACCATCCCCACTTCACACGTAGGGATGCCAACTGCATCTGGTGTTCCCAGGCGGTCACCCATCCAAGTACTAACCAGACCCAACGTTGCTTTATATGATTATAGTATAATAATAATAATAATAATAATAATAATAATAACAACAGTACACTCGATATAACAAACTACAGTAAATAGTATCAGACGTGATGTTAAAGCCGATAGCTTGTTACAGCTGAACACCATGCAGTTCAGTAATTTCTCAGACGTCCTGGCTTTTACTGAACAAAGATTTTTACACAGCATTGTTTGGCCATAAACTCATGTACAAAAATATACAGCTGGGTCTACATGGCTATTTTTCTCAATAAATGCTCTTATTAATATTACCTTATTTTCCTTACCTTTCAGGAAGTAATTGCACTGCAAATAAAGACTGCAAGTAAGCCTTGGATAAATCTATGTTTGTTTGTCATGCCACGCTGGTCAGTGTTTCCCACGCATCCATTCTTTTACCAAATAAAATTCGTTAAATGAACATTATGTTCAGCCAGTTCAAGGTGGCCGTTAAAACTGAAATTCATTAAAAGAGGGTTCTGTATATTGAGTGTACACAGCTAGTTATTAATTGCTTTGAGTGTGCATTATGAGGGAGACCATTTACGCCCATATGGTCATCATAAGGGTTGAAAACAGGACGCAGGTTAATATGGCAATTTTTACTCAAAATCAGGTCAAGAATAATCGCCTGAGAGTAGTATGGCAAGTACTGGACCCCCTGTATACGGATAAGGACAAATATCTGACTACTATTTTACCTTCTCCCCCTATACCTCTCCTCTGGTGGCAGATATCCTAAGGTGAAAGAAGGCTGGTAAGTTTCTCTACCTATGGCTGATTCTTTCTAATATGATGTGTTGGCGAGGAAACTGATGGGCATAACTGTGAAGCAGACACAGTAGAAAGGTTAAGTAGACACAGTGGAAGGGTAAAGCAGACACAGAAGAAGGATAGGCAAAATTTAGTCCTTGAAATTCACTGTACATTGATGGAAAACACGGCTTGTCCACCACTGTTTCAGAGCCAGTGAGTTGCTTACTGCATCATCTCTGCAATGCTTTGTACCCAGATAAAGTTACTGCACTGGCTACACTGAAACTAACGTTATCATTCAGACCCAAGTTAACTGAATTTTTTGTCAACTTCAGTACACTTACTGTAACGTGAATCAACGCTAAACCAAATTACCATACTGTTACTAAGCATACATTCCAAACATAATTCCAGAACAGTTTTATTTAATGACACTTTACTAATACGACTGACACACACACACACACACACACACACACACACACACACACACACACACACACACACACACACACACACACACACACACACACACACACACACACACACACAGTTCTGATCGTCTGGTGGTGATACGTAAATGCATAATACACAACTCGAGGTGCACTTTTCCACATACCTCAACCTGAAATATCTATGAAACTGACAATGAAGATCCATACAGCTAAGCAAACTACGACTGTCTGGGCTGAAGATTTGTAGTGGTTAATTATTGTTCAGACAAACTAGTGAATACAGTGGCACGGCAAGAAACAATACGTACTGTCCAGGGCCTTATAGCTGGTGTGTGTGTGTGTGTGTGTGTGCTCACCTTGACCTTGATGGTGGCTGTTTTGTTGACGGCAGCAGCGGCATTGGCAGCTTCACAGGTATAGGCGCCTGAGTGGTGCTCCTGTAGCCTCTTCAACACCAACACCTGCAATACAGTCACCCTACTTCACGTCAGTACACCCTACTTCACTGCAATACACCCTACTTCACTGCAATACACCCTACTTCAGGTCAGTACACCCTACTCCACTGCAATACACCCTACTTCACTGCAATACACCCTACTTCACTGCAATACACCCTACTTCACTGCAATACACCCTACTTCATTGCAATACACCCTACTTCACTGCAATACACAGTCACCCTACTTCACTCCACGACAATGACCTCTAACAACTTAACCCTCTGACCTAACTCTTCCCATCCTCTCCCATCCCAAACTCATACAGTTAACAATTTCATCTCCCCATCTTAATCTCTGGTGGAGGAGAGGGACGCCTTCCCGTGACGGAACCGTTTTCACCGGATGGGTCCGCTGCCCGAGTATACAAACGTCCCTTACCTCCATCTCCATCCCCCGAAAGGATGGTGGGTTGCAGAAGGGTAGCTTGAGCCTGCAATCCACTGGGTTCAAATTCAGATGAGCGTGAAGT
>NC_137034.1:24327726-24337726 GCF_032717465.1 Coenobita brevimanus
GGGTCATGTTGAAGAAATTTTTTTTATGAATGGAGGTCACCCGTAATCAGGTGTATGCATTACCTTTTTTTTTTATTCTTTTGTTTTTCCTTCCTCTATTCTCCTACTGTAAAAAAAAAATGTTCAGTCATGAACGCCAGGGTAAAACTTGGACTCATAATGTCACGTTCTTGAGGAGGCGATTTTTTTGTGGCCACCCCTTCCTGATTTACGACGTCTGTCCGTAGATGATTAGACAGAATCAGATAGATGGATGGATAGATAGATAGATCGATGGGCAGACATAATGAACGATAGATAGGTAGACAGACAGACAGGTAGATAGATAGATAGATAAATGGATAGACAGCAGAAAGACAGACAGACAGATTGATAGCTAGATAGATAGATAGATAGATGGGAGGATGAACAGAAAGAGGTTCGAAATAGCTTCCCCAGAATATACACACGTGGCTCAGGGTAGGTTTAGTTAGGTTGGGATGATGATGATGATGATGATGATGTGGTGATGGTGGTGGTGGGTGTGGTAGTGATGATTATGATGATGACGCCAGTGGACTCAAGAAACACAAGCCAACTCACCGTAAACATTGAGTCTGGCTGAGTGCGCCTGGGAGCCGTGCGTGTTGTGTGCCGTGCAGGTGTACGTGCCACCCTCACGTACCGTCACGGCGCTCAAGTTCACGTGGCTGACTACCTCCCCCAGGGCCGTGCGGAAGCTGCCCACCGTCGTCCTAAACACGGGGGGAAAGCACAGTACACCTTAACAACCTAAACGCTCTGCCGCTCCTATGACTTACTCTCAGTTGAAAGAGGAAAAATATTAAAACTGTCCTAACCATGAAAATTTTGGCTGCTCACTTGTCCTGAACATGGGGAGAAAGGACAGTACATTTTAATACTTTCTAAACACTCTGCAGTTCTTGTGACTCCCTCTCAGTTGAATGGCATCCCCTGAAGTTAACTGCAGAAGGAAAATATTAAAACCGTCCTAATCATGAAATTTTGACCCCATTCCGTTTCCAGGATTGTGTGAAAACCACTCCCTCATGTTCTGAAGACAGGGGGGAAATGATGAACAATTCTGAACACTTCCATTTTCCTATTTTTCATATTATAAGCACCTTTCCAAATTCATGACACCTCTAAGGATCTGCTAGGATGGGTGAGACTGTTCCGGTCATGAACGAAGCACCGCCTATAGTCTCAGGAGGGTAGTAGCAGTAGTAGCTGTTCCCAAAGCAGTCTGGCCGAACAGCCCCGAGTCCCTTAGGAAGGCCATGGCCGAGACCGGGCTTTCCCACAGAGCTCTCAAAGAGTGTATGTTGTGTTGTTGGCGTAGGTGATTGTGTGCAATGCAGTCTTCCATAATGTGCTTAATAGTATGGGGTGCTGTGTTGGATCCTGGACAGGCATCAGCGACGGAGTCATGCAGCCTCTTCTGGTAGCTTAAGAGGGCTGGATGGTGCCCACATCTCAGCCTGGCCAGGTGGACCCTGTCCTCACGAGGAAGATAGGATTCAGAAGGGTGGATGTCAGGAGGCCGTCCATGCAGCTGTGTGTTGTCTTTAAGTGACTGAATGGAGCGGCGAGTGATCTGAATGTGGATATGCTTCTGGAAGCTGGTCTGAGGTGGGCGAGGGGGGAGAGATGACAGCATTTGTGTATGGTATCGTGTGATGGGTGTTGTTTTGATGTTCCTTGGTGTGGGTGGATGTGATGGCATGTACTGTAGTGGATGTTGTGGGTTTGTGGAGGCTGCAGCAAGAAACTGGGTGCCTCTCATGTCTAGATGATCCTTGACTTTGAGGACTTTGGTTTCTTGATGTAGGTGGTCTATGGGCGTAGTTGTTATGCGTGTTTCAGTATGCTTTGTTCACGGTACCTTACTGTTTCGTACATTGTGGATATACTTTTTATTTATTTATTTATTTATTAGTGTACCTGTGTGATGGCAGGAGGGGCTGGTGGTCGCGTGTCCAGGTGATGGCAGGTACAGGTGACCCCACGGCGGAACATTTGAGGGACACAGGATCCCCAGGGGTCACTGTCTGTTCGATGGGCGTGTACCGCAGCTGGGGAGCAGACTCTGGTGGCGAGGAGAAAGCTTAAATCAAACAAGGGATGATGATGATAATAATAGTAATAATCATAGCCATAATGATAATAATAATGATAATAATAATAATAATAATAATAATAATAATAATAATAGTCCCACTACTACAGCTACAACTACTGCTACTACTATTACTGCTACCACCACCACCACCACCACTACTACTACTACTACTACTAGTCAGGAAGAAAAAGCTGTAGATTAATGCCAATTGGGTGTATGAGTGTCATTAAGGCATAGATGAAATATAATAGTAATTGACAAGTAATACGAAACCCATTTATAAGGAAAATATATCACCACAATATATAACCTGAGAGCCAGGATTCCGGGGGCTTGACTGGTGAGTGAATGAGTGTCTGGCTCATTTTTCACAGGGGATACCGTTGATGGTTCTCTCTCTCTCTCTCTCTCTCTCTCTCTCTCTCTCTCTCTCTCTCTCTCTCCATCCTAAGGTGGGTATGAGAGGCCAGGAGGATAATGATGATGATGATGATGATGATAATGACTAAGTAGATATAGAGGGGAATAAACAAACTCCTGCTCACCTATCACAATGCCATATCATCATTTCTTAATTCAAGGTAGACCAGGTGAGCATACAGCCTAATTACCTATGCTAACTTACCTGTGTGGGAATAGTGCGACAGGCCCAAGTCCCTCGAGGCTCGTCTTAACCCCTTGCCGGCTGAACTTAGCACCTGACGGGAAGAAAATGAGTGATAATGGTACAAGGATTCGATAGTCCTTTCCCTGAGGCGCAGTAAATCCTCGTACGGTTAGAAGCAACTTTGATTTGAACGGCACCCTAGTCTGTTTGTTTTGCGACTGGTTTGTTTACAGATACAAATACAAAAAAATACAATCATTTACCTATAAGAGGCAAACGTAGCCAAATCTCTCCATTCTTGGAGATTTCAATGTTCACCACCACCTTTGGCTCTCCTCTCCTTTCACGGATCCACCTGGTGAACAAGCCTACATCTTTTCTATCCTTAATGACCTAGAGCAGCTTGTACAGCACCCTACCCGTATCCCTGACCGCCTTGGAGAGAGCTCCAACATACTTGACCTCTTCCTCACAACTAATCCTTCTGCTTACTCTGTTAATCTTTTCTCTCCGTCGGGCTCCTCCGATCACAACCTTATTACCTTAACCTGTCCTATCGCTCCAGTACGGCCTGCGGACCCTCCAGGGAAACGTCGTCTCTGGCATTTTGGAGCTGCGGACTGGGAGGTCCTCAGGCAGTACTTCTTTGATTTTCCCTGGAATGATTATCGCTTCCATGCCCGTGAGCCATCTGAGTGTGCCTTGCGCATTACGGAGGTTATTCTCTCGGGCATGGAAGCATACATTCCTTTCTCATATCCTTTGACTAACGCAAGAAAGCCTTGGTTTAATCACGCTTGTTCTAATGCTGTCCGCAACAAGGAGCAGGCCTACAAAAGGTACCGGAGCCAACCCACCCCTGAATCACATAATCTTTACGTTTCTGCCCGGAATCGTGCTAAGTCTGTTCTTCGCTTTACTAAAAATAATTTCATCCATACTAAATGCTCTCAACTCTCCAACTCGAATTCTTCCCGCTCCTTCTGGCACCTTGCCAAAAATCTTTCTAACAACTTTACCTCATCATCCTTCCCTCCTCTTTTCTACTCTGATGGTTCTGTAGCTATTTCTTCTACTGATAAAGCAGATCTCTTCGCACAGACTTTCTCCTCCAATTCCACCTTAGACGATTCCGGTGCTGTTCCTCCATCACTTCCCCCCTCTGACTTCCTCATGGCTGACATTAAAATTTCTTCAGTTGATGTATTTTCTGCCATTACTGGCCTCAATACTAACAAGGTATATGGGCCTGATGGGGTCCCTCCTGTTGTTCTCAAAAACTGTGCTTCTGTGCTTACACCCTGCCTAGGCAAACTATTTCGCCTTTGTCTGTCAACTTGTACCTTTCCTTCTTGCTGGAAGTTTGCTCTCATTCAGCCAGTCCCAAAGAAGGGTGACCACTCCCAACCCTCCAACTATCGTCCAATTGCTTTAACGTCCTGTATTTCAAAAGTTTTCGAGTCAATTCTTAATAAAAAATTTTAAGGCATCTTTCCTATCACAACCTTCTTTCCGATTGTCAGTATGGGTTCCGTCAGGGACGCTCCACTGGCGATCTTCTCACCTACCTTTCAGACTCCTGGTCATCCTCCTTTCGGGACTTTGGCGAAAGCTTTGCCATTGCACTTGACATCTCAAAGGCTTTCGATCGAGTCTGGCATAAATCTTTAATTTCCAAACTGCCCTCCTACGGTTTCTATCCTTCTATCTGTGCCTTCATCGCTAGCTTCCTTTCTGGTCGTTCTATAGCCGCTGTCGTAGACGGCCATCGTTCTTCTCCTAGATCTATCAACAGTGGTGTTCCTCAGGGCTCTGTCCTATCACCAACTCTCTTCCTTTTATTCATCAATGATCTAAGCTGTACATCTAACCCTATCCACTCATACGCTGATGACTCCACCCTTCACCTTTCCATACGGTTCCCGCAACGCCCATCTCAACAGTTACTTCAAGAAACAAGGGATGAGGCTATGGCACACCTAATGTCTGACTTGGCTCATATCTCTGACTGGGGTAAAAATAATATGGTTGTCTTTAATGCATCTAAGACTCAGTTCTTACACCTATCAACCCGACAAAATCTTCCACAGGTATACCCACTAATGTTTAATAATATTCAGATTAATCCTGCATCATCCTTGAACATGCTTGGGGTTTCATTTACTCGGGACTTATCTTGGAAAGATCATATTACATCTCTTGTAAAATCTGCTTCCAAGAGATTGGGTGTGCTAAGCCGACTCCGCTCTTTCTTTACCCCTGCACAATTGTTGACTCTATACAGGGGTTTTATCCGCCCCTGTGTGGAGTACAACTCTCATGTGTGGGGAGGCTCCCCACATACAGCTCTTCTCAATAGGGTGGAGTCAAAGGCTTTTCGTCTCATTAACTCTCCTCCTCTTACTGACTCCCTTCAACCTCTGTCTCTTCGCCGCATTGTTGCATCTTTATCTCTTTTCTATCGCTACTTTAATGGTCACTGCTCCTCTGAACTGTCTGCTTGCATTCCTCCACCTCTACGACGGGCGCGTAGCACCCGTCTGGCAGCAAACTCTCATCCCTTTTCTGTCCAACTCTCTAATGCAAGAGTTAACCGTTACTCCCAGTCTTTCATTTATGCAACAGGTCATCTCTGGAACTGTCTCCCTCTGTCTGTATTTCCTCCTGCCTATGATCTCCAGTCTTTCAAACGTAGTGTGTCCAGGCATCTCAAAATGATCGGATCTTGAATTTGGCTCTCTGTTGTATTTTGTTTTTCTCTTGGAGGGAACTGTCACTGCGGGCTCATGGCCTTTGGTTCCTTCTTCCTCACATAAAAAAAAAAAAAAAAAAATTTGCCATACCCTTTTCACTTTAACTTGGCCTAAAATTACCATCTCTCCATCTTGAATGCTGAGATATAACACAAGATTAACACTAGGGTATAGTGCTGGTCACGAAGAAGTGTTATGGAAAGCATGAGCAGGGGTGTAGTAATGCCAGTGTGTGCCAGTGAGTTACGGAAAATAAGCTGACTAAAGGACGAACATCTGGGCCAAGTTAAGGTGAGCGGACTTGAGTCAACGTTGCCTCTCTTACAGTTCAATTTCCCCTCCTTGAGACAAACATGCTAACTTGGAAGAAACCATTTATAGTGGAAAGGTAAAAATCTCTTCATTAATCTCTTCATAAACGTTTCTGTAATCAGGCAGGAAAAGTCACAAACGTCTCTCTAATGAAGCAGGAAATTTCTCAAACGTTTTCTCTAATTAAGCCGGAAAATTCACAGACGTTTCCCTAATTAAGCGGGAAAAATCACAAACGTTTCCCTAATTAAGCAGGAAAAATCACAAACTTTTCCCTAATTAAGCAGGAAAATTCAAAAACGTTTCTCTAATTAAGCAGGAAAATTGACAAACGTTTTTCTAATTAATCACGAAAATTCACAAACGTTCTCTGTTTAAACAGGAAAATTCGTAAACGTTTTCCCTAATAAAGCAGGGAAATTCACAGACGTTTATCTAATGAAGCAGAAACATTTAGAAACGTTACTCTACGTAGGAAAATTTACAAATTTTTCTCTAAGCAGGAAAATTCACAAACGTTTATTTAATTAAGGAAAAGAATTAAAGGGAAGAAAATCCGTATCTAGCCAGTGATGTAAACAATTAATTTCACCTTGGTCTCATCCACACTAAAGTCAGCACCATCAGGAAACTCTTCATTGTACAGGTCTTCCAAGTCACCTTGCTCCATACCATCCACTTCTAGGTCACTTCCTCTTCCGTGACCTCGCGACCTGTGACCTGCTGCCTCCTGCTGACCTCTTGCTTCCTGCTGACTGCTTAATCCTTCACCTCCCTTTGCGTGATTTTCGGTGTGGGTAGACAGGATGCCATTGGGGGTCACGCTACTGGCAGCTTGGGTGTGTGCAGTCATCCTGGTGAAGAGAATACGGTTAGTGTCAGAGGATGAGAAGGAAGAAGAAGAAAACGAGGAGGAGGAGGAAGTAGTGGTAGCAGAAGAAGAGGAGGAAGACGAAGAGGAGGAGGAGAAAAAGAAGAAGACGAAGAGGAGAAGGAGACGAAGAAAGAATGTTAGATGAATGCCAGTCGATTGCAGGTGGATCATTAAGACCGACAACCAAGGTGTTAAACTCTCAGCCTTCCTCTAGAACAAGAACCACACTTCCACCCAGGTCCCTAATGATAAGGCCGGGTGATGAGGGGGACGCAGACTGAGGCCCTTCGTCTGCACCGGCACGAGAAACGACCCCTGGATCTTTCATTTTCTAGCTGCACATGTTAACCACCGCACCAGCATCTATCCCAATGTAAAAGGTACAGTATTTTCATAACGTTACCTGCAACACGTGTTTTTCATTTTATTCAGTTACCTGTTTCTTGCCCTTGGTTTTATTACTCTGTTGAAGATGGATGAAGGTGTATGAATGAAGCAGGAATGGGGATACGCATTACGCAGAATTAATATAAAGAATCCATAATGAAATACACGGAAGAAACTGACAGACTTGCATCACATCTCATTTCTACCTTGGCATTCGATGCAGTGGTCTGTCCTACATGCATATCTTTTTTTTTTTTTTTATCTTATTACTTAGGGATCCAGCCGTGAATTTCGAAAGACTGAATAATGAGTAAGTGGATGTATTACCAGTATGACTAGCAGCGTTGTTGATGGCTTCCTGTTTGTGTGAGTTCCTGTTCCTGGATCCTGCCCACTTCATACGATAGTGGGAGATGATGATGATGATAATGACGATGTTTCGGTATTCCCTTTTTAACTCTCTCTCTCTCTCTCTCTCTCTCTCTCTCTCTCTCTCTCTCTCTCTCTCTCTCTCTCTCTCTCTCTCTCTCTCTTTTCCAAAACAAATAAAGACCGAGAACATTCCCTTTGACCCTCGAAATAAAAACTAGAGTTATCAAATCAAAATCAGCGCGAGTCCCCCCATCCAGTGACTGAAAGTTCCTCGTTTTCTCTAACACGATTACGTCCCACACGACCCTGGAGAGAAAGAGAGAGAGAGAGAGAGAGAGAGAGAGAGAGAGAGGGAGAGAGAGAGAGAGAGAGAGAGAGAGAGAAGAGAGAGTGAATTTGTCAATCGGTCCCTTGAATCTTAAATGCTTCATACCAGCGATTCGGTAACAGAGGGTGACATCAAAGCGTAATTTCGCAAACAGTATTATGCCTTGATAGCCAATCTTAGTATGAGCATAGCTGAATCACATGAAAATAAATAGATGAATAAATAAATAAATATGCAACATAAAAGAAGATGGAAACTAATATTGGCAAGGTAAAATAAGCAAGGTGTTAGCTGTCTCGAAGCGTACTCGAAAACCAAATTCAATAACTTTATCGTCTCTCGTTCAAAGGTGCGAGAAACGAGCTGCACCGATCACAAGAATTCAAACCCAGAGAAGCTTTTGAAAGGTAAGCACCCTACCATAGACCGTCACCTAATTCATGCATAAAACATCAAAGTATATGATCAGTTTTATACAGGTTAGAGGTTTTCTTCTGTTGATGATACTGGTCGATATAATGCCCTGTATAAATTCAAACCTGGGCCATTATACAGGCTAGTTTTATGAGCCAATAGGGTTTATAACTTTGTGGGTTTAATGATGTTTTTATGTACCGTTATAAAACTCGTATTTCACTGAGGAAATATTGACTTTGTGGGGCGATGCATACGAGAAACCTACACGGGGTGGCGCTGTCTACCACACGGGGGCGCCGGATCCCTACACAGTGTAAGAACTGTACTGTATGTGTAGGACGGCCCTACCGAAGTTGCTTACTTGCGGTCGATGGGTGTGGTCGATGAGACAGACGGGGGTTAAGCAATAGCAGGAATAACCATAAATAGAACCTACTCATTCTATGTCTTGCAGTGTTTGTACGCTTGCGTTAAGTGGTATTAGATGTGGAGAGGATGGAGAGCGAGAGACTGACGAGGAGAGTGTATGTGACTGAGGTGGAGGGGGAGAGAAGGAGGGGGAGGCCAAAAATGAGATGGAGGGATGGAGGTGAGAGGTATATGAGAGAGGGTGTGAGCTGGGAGCAGGGCAGTGAAATGGCAGGGGACAGGGCGACATGGAGGGGATTTGTTTGTGGCCACCCCTTACGGGATTAAGGCGTCTAGCAATAGATAGATAGATAGACAATTAAGATTATCCATCTAGGAGACAAACCTACTGTAGTGTAACCTAGCTTAATCTAACCAAAAATATATTAACAAAGACTATATTTATCGGTTTGTGTAGATTCCCAGGCAGATTTGAGAGAGAGAGAGAGAGAGAGAGAGAGAGAGAGAGAGAGAGAGAGAAAGAGTACAAAATAGCGAGGAAAGACAATTGAAAGGCTCTGGTTCGTGATGCCCATTAACAACATATTTTCCCTTCACTGCTGGAGGCCTATAATATGGGGCCAGGATTCCAGGGGCTTAAATGCCATGTGAATGGGTGAGTGGCCCATTTCACTGGACATGATGATTGTTCTCCCACTTCCTTACGTTGTCTTTCGTGGTTTCTGTATCTGATCTCATTCAATCATCCAGGGTGTAAAAAAGGTGATGGTGATGCTGGTGATGACGATTGTGATGATGATGATGGTACTAATGATGATGGTGATGAAGATGATGATGATGATAGTGATGGTGATTATAGTGACGATGATGATGATAATGATGATGATAATGGGATGATGATGATGGTCTTGGTGATGATGATGATGGTGATGGTGATGCTGCTGCTGCTGCTGCTGACTATGATGATGACGATGATGGTAATGATGATGATGTTGATGATGATGATGATGATTTATCCTTGCAGTGTCAGTGACTAGCAGTGTGACTAGCAAGGGCGCCTCCACCTCACAAGACTGATGGAGTGTGAGTCTCTGGGCAGGACGAGGAAGTGCCAGCACAAGGGTGACTGAATCTTGGCTTAGTTCCTTGTTCCTGGGGTCGTATCTATAGGTGGGTTTGCGGATTACGTGACACCTTTTCCATAGCGACTTATTCTGCACACCACACCTCAGTATCCCCTTGACTGGTAGTGACTTAATAATACCGGTATTAAAGGTAAGGAAATAATATACAAGAAAATGTTAAGGGGTATGGAAAATAAATCGCTAAGGAAGAGGTGTTACGGAGTCTTCTATGCGACGTCGAATATTTCCCTTATATATATATATATATATATATATATCATCATCATCATCATCATCATCATCACCATCACCATCACCATCACCATCACCATTAT
>NC_137034.1:24342726-24367726 GCF_032717465.1 Coenobita brevimanus
TTCTTTCAATAATAACTTTAACAAGTCATCTTCCATTCCCCCACTAAAATCTTCAGATGGCAATATTACAAATGACCCACGTGGGAAAGCAGATATCTTTGTTAGTACCTTTGCAAGAAACTCTACCATAGATGATACCAGCCAGAATGTCTCAGTACTGGAACTTGATTCTCCCGAAATTGACCCACTTAAAATACAGACAAGATTCGTAAAATCCATCCTAGACAATTTACCTACCAACAAAGCTCCAGGCCCAGATGAAATTCCGCCAATTGTTTTGAAAAAGTGTTCCCCTGAACTTGCCTCTGTCCTAGCCAAATTATTCAGACTATGCATACATACTTCTTTATTCCCAAATTCATGGAAAGAAGCCAATATCCACCCAGTTCCGAAGAAAGGAAGTTCGTCTGACCCCTCCAATTACAGACCAATAGCTGTCACATCTTCTCTTGGTAAGGTATTTGAAACTTTAATTAATAAGCATATTGTTAAACATCTTGAATCCAACAACTTAATTAGTGATAGACAATACGGTTTTTGCCACGAAAGATCCACCATTGACATACTCAATCTCTTAACTCATACCATCCATCAATCAATTGATCTTTTTGGAGAAACTCATGCAATAGCTCTTGATATCTCTAAAGCTTTCGACAGAGTATGGCACCGTTCCCTGCTGTCCAAACTCCCTTGCTATGGACTAACGTCTTTTGTTCCTTTGATTTCTTCTTATCTTAGTGACAGGAAAATAAGAGTAAAAGTAGATGATGTATATTCGAATTTCCACTCAATTAACGCCGGCGTGCTGCAGGGATCAGTTCTGGCGCCAACCCTATTTCTGGTTCATATTAATGATCTCTTATCTGTCACTCACAATCCCGTTCACCCATATGCAGATGACTCAACACTACATAGTTCATTCACACTCAGACATCCATTTACAAAGTCTAATATCTCTACCTCTCAACTCAGTACTTCTTTATCTCCATAAATCAAGATCTAGCTACAATCAGTGAATGGGGACAAAACAACCTTGTCTCTTTTAATGCTAGTAAAACTAAATATATACAGTTTACTAATCGACAGATATTGCCAGATTCGTACATTACCTTCAGTGCTACTAATATTCCCATCTACAAAAGTATTGAAATTCTTGGTGTCTCACTTAACAGTACCCTCAGCTGGACCTCTCATGTCAGATCACTTGCTAAAACCGCCTCAAAGAAACTTGGATTATTGTACAGAGTCCGTAACTTCTTCGCCGATGAGCAGTTAGCTATAATTTATAAGAGTCATGTGCGCTCTCAGCTTGAATATTGCTCACCCTTGTGGAATGGTTGTGGAGAGGTTGCATTAAGACAACTAGACAAAATTCAGAATAAAGCTGTTAGAATCATTAACAACCCTGCCATTACATATAAACTACCTCCCCTGCTAGTAAGAAGGAATCTTGCCTCCCTTGCATTATTTTACAGATATTTTTTTGGCAAATGCTCAGAAGAAGTTGCGTCCATGGTGCCACCTCTCCACGCCTTCCCTCGTGCTACACGGGCATCTGGTAGCGCTCATGACTGGAATGTCACTCAACCATATTGCAGAACTTCTGCCTATCAGAATTCTTTCATTCCCCGAACTGCACATCTCTGGAACTCGCTTCCCCAGAGTTGTTTTCCTCCAAATTTCAACCCACAACTGTTCAAGTCTAACTGTTACAGATATTTTATGAATAGAGGACACCAGTAATCTGGTGTATGGATTTTTTTTTTTCCCCATTTGTTTTTCCTTCCTCCGTTCTGTTATTTAAAAAAAAAAAAAAAACAATTTAGATACTAATTCTATCACTATCTCGCTTTGAATTTTGGGGTAGCTTATGCCATCTAGTGACGGCTAAGATAAACGGGACCTTTAAATCCTCACAAATGACATTATTTAGGCCTTTTTGACTGTTAATCTTACATATTTGAGTTCTAGCAGCTTCATTAGTAAACATTTCACAACTAGGTTACGGAAAGAATTGCATATTCATCATTATTCTGTTTAAGGTTTAAACTCGGTGCCCCACAATCAACGCATAAAGAAGGGGACAGGCTGCGTGCATCTGTTATTCATTACTCGACCAGATTGAGGAATTCCCATAGCACAACATCCACAATTACATCACCCAATGCATAGATACAGAGATACATACATATAAAAATAAAGTTAGGCCTACATTAATCATTAACATATGAATTACTACTTAAGATAGGAATTTATAGACTAATATTCAGGTTACACCCTATCTAACTTAAAATTACAGTACCTCTAAACACATACATGAATATTAAATTTGTGGCACTACACATAGTGTATTTATTTTTTGGTCCCAGAACCAATTTCGTATTAATGAACTAAGATAGGATTCTCTGCTATACCAGTGATCCATTATTTTATCACTGTAAACGATAAATCAGCAAAACAAGGGATTATGTCAGCATTTGTTTACATTTTCGACGCCAGGCAAATCTTGTTGTTATCGCCCACCATTTTTTTTTTCTTCTTTTCCTTTCTGCTTGCACTAATTTTCACAGTGAAATATCTCTCCCATTTCTTTACAGGTTTATAAGATATAATTGTATTTTCATACGTTGTGACGTTTCAGGAGATAATAAACTTGTTTGTGTATTGTATTGTAGTGTACTGTATGACCGTGTTGTGACTTTATTGTTATATTTCAGATTGTACTATAATTTTATTTCTCCATTCCAGGTAACGATTAGCTTTCCTTTCTTTGTAACAGATTGCTGATAAATAGTCTGCAGGTACATTGCCAACCAGTAAGGTAGTCATTCCTGTACAGTTTTAAACAGCAAGACCCCCCACCAGCGAGACCTTCACCTGTAACTATTACATAAATTGTGATTGTCGTACTAACAGACTTTGTAAAAGTAACTGATTTTTGTTCCAGGTGCTAATCAGCAATATCTGATTCTGTTTCTCTTATAAAACTTCACAATAACTTTGAATTTCAGAATGCCGTGGAACATCATTTGCATAGCCTGCTCCAGTAATTTCACTGGAACATTTTATATGGACCGTTCCTTTGTCTGCAGGATGTGCAAACTACATCAGCCTTTGGAAGACATGCTGACCAAAGCCACAAATAAAATCAACAGCCTGACCCATAAAGTTGATGTGCTGGAGGAGTTCATTGCGAACAACGTTGGACACATTGTGGATGATAGCCCCACTGCTCGGCCAACCATTGTCCAGATTGACCACCCTCCCCCCGCTGTAGTTACTTCTCCCCCCACTTTACAGAACGAGTTCCAAGCATTGCAGAATGGTGCCAGGCTTGTGAGAAAAAGGAGCATCATTCCTGTAACAACTTACAAAAAAATTCAGATTCTCACAGAAGTAGAGGAAGAGCCCCATGAGGCACGGGTTGTGGGGGATTCCATCATCAGTGGTCAGTTGGTGGAATTCTGCGGCAGGGCACCCTCTTAACGAAAGCGTTTTTTTATTCCAGGTGCAGGAGTAGATGACATAACAGAGGCTGTGGATGACATTGAGAATGCGGAAAATGACAGCCTTGTTATCATTCATACAGGTACCAACGACGTAATGCGAACCCGATCAGAGGAGCTGATGGAGAAGTACAGGAAGATGTTCCGACACTACAAGGAGAAAACTAACCATATTTTAATTTCAGGTATACTACCAAGGATTAATGCAGGGAATGCCTTCTTCAGCAGAGCATTTAGTATAAATAACAGAGTCAAGTCACTTTGCTTACAGGAAGGAGTTGAGTTCATCGACACTTGGAACCATTTTTACGTGCAGCATACACTATTTGCAAATGATGGACTGCACTTGAATGCCGTTGGCTCTACCCATCTCGGTCCTTTGCTTAGTGATGCCGTAAGTTTTTTCTGGAGAATAAACAATCATCACGAGAGGCAAACGTAGATGTCATACAATCCGATAAATTAATAAGTAATGAAAACTCCCAGCATCGGAAAAGAAAACACATTAAAGCTCTTCTCGTATATGCGCATAGTCTATGTAATAAATTTTCTGATTTAGAGGCCCTTGTCTTTACCGATGATTATGATGTAATTGGTATAACAGAATCTTGGCTAGATACTGAGCAGAGAGATTTTCTGGAGGAGTTTAATTTACCACGCTAACACATTTTTAGTAATGAAAGGAAGAATCAAGCAGGGAGTGACATGTTGTTACATATTAAATCAGGATTTCATCCAGTCGAAATTACCAAGCCATGCATTGAAAAAATTGACAGTTTATATTCAGCTTAGATATGAGTCTTATCATACAATCACTCTTGAGTTACTTTATCGTCCACCTGGTCAGCCACTCAACATCGATAATGAAATCTACAACCAAATTGATGAACTATCTTGTATGCAAAGCACTGTAATATTTGGTGATTTTAATTTACCAGTTCCAGAATGAGGAGAAACCCTATCCCCACACACAGGGTTAGACATGTAAACAAACTTGCAGGAAAGTTCTGTATATCAATTTGTAAATTATCCAACATGTGGATCTAACATCCTAGATCTTGTCTTAGCTACATCAGAAACTGTAGTGAGTAACGTTATTGTAGGAGAAGAATTTAGTACAAGTGATCATCGCATAGTTACATTTAACATTAAATTCAGTGAAGGCAGTGGCAGGGCCAGTTGAGACAAAGTGCCTGACTTTAAGAGCAAATTTTAAGAAATTAAAGGCAATTGTAGGTGCAGGTGACTGGCATCCCATTGTCGAAACTGTAGATATCAATGATGCATGGAATTTTTTTACAGAAACTCTCAACAGAGCCATCAGGTTATGTATTCCAATGCACAACAGAAGGCCTGCCAAAAATTCTAAACCCATATGGTGGAACTCCTACATTAAACATTGTCTAGAAGCAAAAAATCTTGCATATAAGAATTATAATACCACAAAGAGTCAAAGTGACAAAAATGAATATGATGCCCTTCGACAGAAAGCCAAAAACTAATTAAATGCAATAAGAAAAATCTTGAGGCACATATTTCAAGTATCAGTAAATCAAATCCCAAAGAATTTTTCAGTTATATAAGAAGTAAAAAGGTAATAACTCCATCAATTGGTCCCTTAATCACAGATAACGGAGAGCACACTAACAATGAAACTTCGATGGCGAAAATTCTTAATACTTTCTTCACGTCAGTGTGTACAACAGAAAATATACCTGCTATTCCTACTGTTTCCCCCATTTCCATAGAAGAAGGCAACATAATCACTGACATTACAGTTACTGATCATGACGTACTGCTTGGAATAAACAAATTAAAAGAGAATAAAACATCTGGACAGGACAAAATATCTCCACGTGTATTGAACGAACTACAGAATGAAATATCAAAGCCTTTATATGAACTTTTTAACTATTCATTTAAGAGCAGTAAGGTGCCACATGAATGGAAGCTTGCTTACGTAACCCCAGTATTCAAAAAGGGCAACAGAGCCCAACCAGATAACTATTGCCCAATTAGTTTAACATCGGTGGTTTGCAAATTGCTTGAAACTATTATCAGAGACAAGTTTGTGGAACACTTGAAACAATCTCATAAAAGATTCGCAACATGGCTTTCGTAATAATCGCTTTTTCCTCACGAATCTGCCTGACTTTTTCAATGATATACTGAACATGTACGACGAGACTAAATCCGTTGATGTGGTCTACCTCGATTTTCAAAAGGCTTTTGACAAAGTTCCACACAAAAGACTCCTTCAGAAGCTAAAGGCACATGGTTTCAGCAGCAGTATTCTCGAGTGGGTAGAAGATTGGCTCACCAGATGAAAGCAAAGAGTTGTAATAAATGGAAAAGAGACTGGATAAATGTTACAAGTGGAGTGCTGCAGGGTTCAGTGTTAGGTCCTATTCTTTTCTTATTATATGTAAATGATATTGACGAAGGATTGTGTTGTAAGATTTCGAACTTTGCTGATAAGTAACAGACCAGATACAGCACTGCGATGGCAGGCAATGCAGAGAGATCTTGATCTACTGTTTGACTGGGCCCAAGTCTGGCAAGTGGATTTCAATATTAATAAATGCAAAATGCTGAACATTGGCAGTACAAATGTAAGAACTAGTTATAGCATGAATAATGTTCAACTTGGTAGGGTAAACCATGAAAAAGACTTATGGGTTATAATAACAAACGATTTGAAACCATGCAAACAATGTACAGAAGCTGTGAAAAAAGCCAATAAATTGATTGGATTCATAGGCAGAGCATTTGAATATAAATCCGATAATATTGTGCTCACTTTGTATAATTCCTTAGTTCGCCCGCACTTTGAGTATTGCATTCAGTTTTGGTCACCATATTATAAAAAGGATATGGAGAAGCTTGAAAGAGTGCAGCAAAGGATGACAAAGATGATATCTAGATTGAGAAGTAAACCGTACAAGGAACGTTTAGAAGCCCTGAATCTCTTTATCCTAACTAAACGGAGGATAAGAGGAGATTTAATTCAAGTATTCAAAATATTCAAAGGACATGATAACATGGCTGTCGATAAATACTTCACAGTTGATCACGCGAAAAATACTAGAGGCAATGGGCATAAAATAATTGGCAAACGACTCCAGTCGCATGAAGCTAAGCATTTCTTCTTCAGTAGAGTTGCAAATATATGGAGTAAATTGCCCTCCAACGTAGTAAATTCTAATACAGTACTGACCTTTAAAGGTCACCCGGCTTAATATGTTTACTCCTGAATAAAACACTTGTGTATGTATAATTTGCTATTTTATTTTATTTTAGTTTTTTTAGAGCCTGGATCAACTTATTAAATGCAAATATACTGTATGCACAGACTAGGATATGCACAGATAGCCCTTTGTTAACGGTCACTACTCATACTTTCGACCAATGAGGGCTGTGGATCACTGAGGGTCCCTGTTAGTTAAGTGGCCACCATCGGGATTTTTTTTCAATGTACCAGGGGTCACTGCTTCAGGAGGTGACTTGTGTACTTGTCCCGCATGGGAAAGTTCCTGGTCTCAGTGGAATGAACGGAGCTGGGGCCTGACTGACTACTGCCTACCTTAATAGCGCCAGGCAAGGCTGCCGCACCACCCCTGAACATCCACACTGTGCACTGTGGCAAATTTCACGCTGTGTCCGCAGACGCCCCATTAACTCAACGTACCCGTACATAGTGTCATGCATTAGTTATTTATTTATTCGATTATTCATTTTACTACTTTCTCTTTCAAGTTATTCATACTGGTAGCTTATAAATAATATACTCGTATTATAGAATGTAGCTTTTCCTCTTCAGTCTTTCCTATGAAATTTCCATGTCAGTTTTTTCATGCTGCATGGTGATTTTTCTCACTTTTTCTTGCCAGTTTTAAATGGAAGGTTTGGAGGCGGGGGGAGCCTTCTTGCTTTACTAACCTTATCCTTCAGCATGTAGAGTTAGATCTCGTAGTCATGGTCTACTCTGTAACAAGCAGCCTCGAAAGGACCATAAGGTCTGTTGCTGTTTGCTCTCCTTTGTTCTCCTTTGTACTCCTTTGTGTTCTCTCCTCTTAACTACCTCGTCTCTAATTTTCCTCCATCCTTTCTTCCCCCCTCTTCCTTTCATTTTCTCTCATCTTTTTCTCCCTCTCCTCACTCTTCTCGCCATCTCACCCGCCCCCTTTCCCTTTCCTTCCCTCCCTACCCCCCCGCCCTCTCCCTGTGCTTGTTACGCCCTCTCATTCTCCCTCTCTCTCTCTCTCTCTCTCTCTCTCTCTCTCTCTCTCTCTCTCTCTCTCTCTCTCTCTCTCTCATTTCTCTACCCACATATTCTCTTGCAATATATCTCTTCAATGCGTAAGATATTTCCATTGTTCTACTTAACTATCTCCAGACAGTTTCCTTCACCTTGAGAGTAGCCTCTGTCTTCAAGGGGGAAGTCTCTCGCAACAAAGACGTCTTTCTCAGTGTAATTCTTTATATCTTCTTAGGATTTTCTTAAGTTCTGGAGACGAGGTTTGGAATTATACAGGTTTAATGTAGTTTTTGGTTATTATCTGGTTCTGGAGAGGGAGCCTTCACGCGGTGGCATTGGTAAATTAGGCTGTCCTGCTGTCTGTTATGCTTACGTCCCTGTCCCTCCCAAACATTATCATTAACAACAACACTATCAGTAATAACCATAACGATAACATCATCTCAACAACAACAATAACTACAAGCAGAACCTCAAGCTAATTCTCACCTCAAGGCAAGAAAAAGAATGTATTAAAGAGGTCACCGTAGGGAAAAGGTTAAGTGTTAATCTCTGTCAGTCCCTCTGGCTCATACTGACACTCCTCTCTCTCTCTCTCTCTCTCTCTCTCTCTCTCTCTCTCTCTCTCTCTCTCTCTCTCTCTCTCTCTCTCTCTCCACTTGCTATCTTTCACTTCCACCTGTTTACATACTCTCCTCCCTCTCTCATTTCCCTTATCACTTCCCACCCTCTGCTGTCCCTCGTCATTTCCATATTTTTCCTTCTATCTCTCTCTGCTCTCGCGTTTCTCCCCTTATCTCTTCGTCATTACATTCTCTTTCTCTTTTTCCTCCATTCCCTCCTATTCTTCATTTCCTTTGCTTTCGTATCCTTGCCTTGCTCTCTCCCTTCGTCCTCTATTCATTTCCCCTCTCTAATATTTAATTCCATCTCTATCTGCAATTATAAGCTCTGCGTTTTTTATTTTTTACCCACCCATCTTTCCATACACCCAACCATCCATTCTTCCATCCACCTAACCACCCATTCTTCCATCTAGTCGTCTGTTTCAGCGTATCCATTCTCTTCTTATTTCTTCCATCCATCCATGCATGCATCCATCCATTCAGATTTCATTTCCCCACATGACCATCCATTCAATTCTCTCCACCCAGTTTTAATCTCTCCACATATCTGCCCAACCATCCTTCCATCCATCCACCCATCCAGTTATCCAACCATCCACCCAACCTTCCATCCAACCATCCATCCAACCTTCCATCCAACCATCCATCCAACCTTCCATCCAACCATCCATCCAACCAACCATCCAACCAACCATCCATCCATCCATTCTTCCTTCCACCCAACCATCCATCCATCCATCCAACCATCCATCCAACCAACCATCCATCCATCCATTCATCCAACCAACTAACCAACCAACCATCCATCCATCCATCCATACAATCATCCATCCACTCACCCATCCAACCAACCATCCACCCAACAATCCATCCATCCAACCATCCGTCCATCCAACCATCCATCTACCCATCCATCCTACTGCCTACTCTCCCAGACTCTGAGATGAGGCTGTCTGTTTACATATGAATAAGGCTCTGAACGATATTTTTCTCAATGGTCCACCAATAAACCAGGCTTGCGTCGCGAGAAAGGAAGGCGACACAGGCTATGGGGAAGAAGAAAAAAGAAAGAAAATTAAGAAAATATACTAAAGACAGGCTATTTAGCAAAACACACAAACTTAGAGAATACAGGAATTTTTATATGTATCATCCCTACGTGTCAAGTGGGGTTGGTGGAGGATTAGTGCTCCTCCCTGTAAAACAATTAACTCTAAGCCCTTGGCCACCCCGTTTGGGATACATGGCGTCTGGCAATGAATGAATGAATGAATGAAATTCCCTTTAGAAGACTCGTACCCACATATGGAGACTTTGCATCATCATCATCATCATCACCATCATCATCATATAGACCTCCTTTCCCATCCTAGGGCGGGGTGAGGAGTAGCAACGTCCAGCCAAAGTTTGGCCGCCTTAGTGGGCCACGCTTCCATCCACTCATCATTCAAGCCCACGGAAACCTGAATCCATTTGATAGGCCAAAAAGTTTCGCCACGTATCGTAGCTCCACATACACCTAGATAAAAAAAACGAAACATTTTCGGCCCAACTTGGACCATGTATTTTGAAATGAAGGGTCGTATGTTTGATTACAAATTGAAATGCAAGCTCCCTAATTCTGACAATAATTTCTGAGCTAGGTGATGGACCGTGTTTGACCTCTTCTGTAATATCGTTGCTGAGTGAACGATATATTGTGGGATGCAGGCTAACCATACCTAGTAACCAAAGGTGTTCCATAAATTCATCTGTCTACCTATAGACAAGATGCCTTAATCCCGTAAGAGGTGGCCACAAACAAATTGCCTCCATGTCGCCCTGTTCCCCGCCATTTCAGTACCCTGCTCCCAGCTCACACCCCGTCTCTCATATACCTCTCCACTCCATCCCTCCATCTCATCCTCGGCCTCCCTCTCCCTTCTTCCACAAATGATTGTCAAATTTTAGAACTTTCATTCCATTTCGTTATTTAAGGCTTCAGTATACGGCTCTAAGTCCCTTATTTTCGTCGGTTAAGGAACGCATCTTCCTAAGCGATTTATCTTATTAATTACACCTTGCCATCCTCTTGTGTGTTGTTTAGGTCATTCTTATATCGCTATACTCTGCATAAATGACGTGCAGAATTATACCAACTAGGCATATCAAAAAAAATAAATAAATAAATAGCTAAGGAAGAGATGTTAGGAAGCCTTCTTAACCCACGAAAATACAGGCCCAAGACGCAAGTAATCACTCGTTCCCGCCCGTAGATGCTTGGAGACGAGTATTGTTTTCATTTGATTTTCCTGTTTGTCTGTCTGTCTGTTAACAACTTTACGCGAAAACTACTGGTGCGATTTTGACTAAAATTACAGGGATGATGGGCTATGACCTTCTGATCACCTGATTACATTTTGAGCCAAGCTGGGCCAAGGCCTAGGCTGTAGGCCCCAAAAAATGTAAAAAAAAAAAAATCGCCATAACTCCTGTCAAATTCGTCATATCGACACGAAACTAAAACCTAAGGTGCATCTTTCAAATCTGCATCCCATAACATGCCTCATTACATCAGGGGGGTCACCCCTCAGTTAGCGGTTGGGGGTCAGTGTAAGGTGGGTCGAGCCTGAAATTTCAAATGGGCAGAAAATCGTCAATTTTCACCCGATTTACTCCAAATTTGATATGCGACATCTTTAACTAGATATTTTGTTGTGTTTATCCATCAGCACTAAAATGACTGCCGGGCACGGGTTTGCTGTGCCTTGGCACCGCTTCTTGTTTTCCTATTTATTTCCCCTAATTGACAAAAAGACATTCTTACAGCTCTGCATCCTTTCCATTGCACTTCTTTGTGACTAGCATCTTCTAGTGTTAATATACTGTTACACTTCAACATATCAGATAGAGAGATGACAGATTTGGACCTAGTTAAAGTGGAAGAAGTATAGCAAAATCACAGCTCAAACAGTGAGCCCCTCCCTCAACCCCAGCCACCCCCACACTAATATTTCACTAGCTCTCTCGAAGCTTTATCGGCCGTGGATATATATACAGTATAGGTCTGATTATGAGTGACGCCACTAGGCCTCCCTGGATAAGTCATTCATTATTAATCTAACCGGGGCTACTTTGCATATTAAACAGGAACAATATTGTTCTCATTTGCACTGCATAATAATAGGAGCTAAAAGCAAGTGGTTATTCGCACAAATGGATGTGTTGCAGGCATTACTGAATTGAATTATTGCAAATGTGTTCGATGGCTCACAGGCCCTGACTTCGGTGACATCATTCTGTACAATACTATCTATCTATCTCTCTATTGCCAGACGCCTCAATCCCGTTCGGGGTGGCCACAAACAAATCGCCTCCACGTCACCCTGTCCCCCGCCATTTCACTGCCCTACTCCCAGCTCACACCCCCCTCTCTCATATACCTCTCCACCTCATCCCTCCATCTCATCCTCGGCCTCCCCCTCCCTCTACCCCCCTCCACCTCACTCACATACACTCTCTTCGTCAGTCTTTCACCCTCCATCCTCTCCACATGGCCAAACCACCTCAGTGTATTCCTCCTAACGCTTCCTATCACATCCACATCCACACCACAACGCTCCTTTATATCCTCATTTGTCAGCCTGTCTCTCCATGTGACTCCACAGGCTCCTCTTAAATAACTCATTTCCACTGCTCTCACTCTTGCCTTGTGTCCTTCCAACAACGTCCAAGCTTCACTTCCATACGTTAGAGTTGGTATCACAATACTGTCATGTAGTAACTTTTTCACTTCCATGCTTACTTCCCTGTTTCTTATCACTGCTTTCATGGAACCAGCAACCTTTCTTCCCTGCTGTACCCTTTCAAGCACTTCACCCTCCAAACCCCATCCTTACTCATCACACTACCCAAGTCCTTAAACGTACTCACATTTTCCAATTTCTCACCATCCAACCTCGCTGTACATTCACTGACTTCACCTCTCTCAAAGACCATCACTTTACTCTTCCCTACATTCACCTTTAGATTCCGTTTCTCACACACTCTCTCAAACTCATCCACCAAGCCTTGCAGCTCCCCTTCGTCTTCACTCAACAACACAGTATCATCTGCAAACAACAGTACAGGGAGTTTCCAAACACTACCCTCTCTCACCAGGGCCACTCCAACATCCACTACCGTACCCTGTACCTCTCTTATTACCCCATCCATGTACAGATTGAACAACCATGGAGACATGACATATCCCTGTTTCAACCCAATCTTCAAAGAGAAAAATTCACTCAGTTCACCATCCACACGCACTGCAGCCTTCGCACCATCATACATACTCTTCACAGCATTCAACAACTTCCCATCTACTCCATATATTCTTAATACTTTCCACAATTCTTGTCTATCCACCCTGTCATATGCTTTCTCCAAATCCATGAAAGCCGCATACAACTTCGTTCCCTTCTCTAGAAACTTTTCCACTAAAGATCTAAGAATGAATATCTGATCTACACAACCTCTTCCCTTCCTAAAGCCTCCCTGTTCTTCTCCCACTAATTCCTCTGTTCTTTCTCTAACTCTGTCAATAAGTATCCTACCATACACTTTTCCTATTATACTTAGAAGACAAATGCCCCTATGATTACCACACACTTCTTTTTCCCCTTTTCCTTTGTATATGTTGTACTGGCACCTTGGGAATTGGGGAAAGTTACTTGGAGAAAGATTCAGTTAGGCTAAAGAAGCTATAATCCTGGAAAACATACCTCTACAGTAGCTGCGCTTTTGGTGTCTGCGCGTTCTTACGATCGGTGGTACAGAGATAGAACTCGGCATGGACCTGTGCAATGGCGCGTCACATTTCGAATCCAAAAGGTAATCTGAGGTTTTTCTGTCTAGTAAAACGCTATCGGGTCCTCCTCGGCTCTCAGAATAGGTAATAAGTTGCTGTTGCTGTCATCCTTTACAACTCTTTAGTATGACAGTATGCTGACGATGGTGGAAGTCATCTTAATATGGTGAGTGTTTACCAGGGATCTTTAATGCGGTGTGTTAAAGGAGAGAGAGAGAGAGAGAGATCGTGTGTGTGTGTGTGTGTGTGTGTGTGTGTGTGTGTGTGTGTGTGTGTGTGTGTGTGTGTGTGTGTGTGTGTGTGTGTTTGGAGAGTGATAATAGAGTATGTGTTGTATCAAGTATGGAAGAGTATAAAAGAGTCTTACCTGGGACAGCATCAAAATAATGTTCATTGCAGTTTTAGAGAAAGATGAGTGTGAGTCAAGAGCGTGGCGATGAAGTATGAGAGAGAGCAGTACAGGAGAGAGCAGTATGGGAGAAAGCAGTATGGAAGAGAGCAGGATGGGAGAGAGCAGTATTGGAGAAGGTAGTATAGGATAGAGCAGTATGGGAGAGAGCAATACTGGGGAGAGAGCAGTATGAGAGAGAGCAATATTGGGGTGGGATTCATATACATACGATCAGTTCGTTACCATAACTTAAAATTTTCTGGGAGGATGAAGTAGATATAAGGGAAATTCAACATTCTAGTATTTTTTCCTTTCGTGCTAAAATAAGTGTCTATAACTACTACAATTTTCCACCCATAAGCAAGATTCATTCTGCAGGAGGAACTAGACACATGGGAAGACTTTGAACTCTCCTTTGGCGATGAGTCTTCGGTGATTTTTTTTATTCGGGGGGGTGGGGGGCAAATTTTGATTCTCTAGACTATTTTATTCACATCAGGGGGGATTTCCTTTTTTTTTCGGGGGATGGGGGTTGTAGATAGAGCATTGATAAATCCACTCGCTATCATAAATCCCTCGTGTGTTAAGTGGATTTTCTTTTTTATGCAGGGAAGATAGCAAAGAACAAGTTTCAAAATGCTTCCTCGGGCTGAAAGGTTGGAAATTTTACCATGAGAGAGAGAACAAAAAAACTCAATTTTCTTAGTCTTTCAAGGAGCCTCGATAAAGATGCGATCAATTTGTATCCAGTGTTAGAGAGTGGAGACAGCAGCGTTAGTGAGTGGAGACAGCAGCGTTAGTGAGTGGAGACAGCAGCGTTAGTGAGTGGAGACAGCAGCGTTAGTGAGTGGAGACAGCAGGGTTTCAGAGCGGAGTCAGCAGGGTTACAGAACTTAGTCAGCAGAGTGGAGAAGTCAGCAATGTCCCGTCTCTGTCACGCTTCTCAAGAATTACCATCATAATCTTTGTTTTCGCTTTACTCTTTCAAGATACATAAGTTTTGGAAATATAGCCCACTTCCCTTGAAACACCATCGCCAAAGCAAAATTTATACAGTCAAATGGAACACAAACATTGCTCTTTTCCCGTCAGTAATTTATGGCTATCTGTTGGAGTCAACGTGTGAGCTGTCTCAAAAAATAGCCAGATATTTCTTCCTCTTAACATCTAGGAAAATACAGAACAGGTAAAAAAAAAAAAAGAGGAAGAGGAGTCCACACACACACACACACACACACACACACACACACACACACACACACACACACACACACACTGCAAAGGTGCAGCAGTAGTAAGGCGTGACTGGTAGGCCTCACGGGAACCATTCCACTGACATTCTCTCTCTCTCTCTCTCTCTCTCTCTCTCTCTCTGTATTTTATCCACACACCACATAAAATCAAATTTTTGAGAGGGACGAAGATTTCTGAAATTATAGTTTTTTTTTTCTTCTGTCGTAAATATTATAATCTTAATTTTGTTAGTCTTAATGATATTGTAATTATTATCAACATTCTTTTCTTTTGAACCGAATTATTTTACCTCTGTCTATCTATCTATCTACCTACTGTACCGTATCTATCTATTTATTTATCTATCTACTGTATCTGTCTACCTGTCTTTTTATCTATCTATAGCCAGACACCTTAATCCCGGAATGGTGTCCACAAACCAGTCACTTCCACGTCACTTTATCCTCAGCCATCAGGCCGCCCTGCCCCCAACTCACACCACCCTCATTGGTATTCTTCACCCCCATCCCTCCATCTCATCCGCGGTCTCCCTCCCCTTCTCACCCATTCCACCTCACTCACATACTCTCTCCTAGTCAGTCTTTCACTCTCCATTCTCTCCACATGTCCAGACCATCCAGGTATTCTCCCAATCGAATAATATTTTCACCCATTTTTTTTTTCTTTTTGCGACTTATTTAACGTGACTCAACGGGAGAAAGAAAAATTACTGTGGCCCTGCACCATTTCCATAGCACTTCATCGTGACTAGCGCCATATCCTTGTCTTAACCCATTACTACATGCCATCGTTTAAACAAGAGAGATAGCAATTTTAGGCCAAGCTAGAGTGAAAAGAGTATAGTTGTACAGGAACATTTACCACTCTCTGCAAATCATTTATATACTCGAGGAAATTTCAGTATATATGATGCAAAGATCGAAGGCTTTAAATTTTCTCAGCGTTCCCTGAAATCCATCTTTACAGCTTGATTGGAGAGAAAGCAAGATGTTGATTGTATTCCCAGGGCCATGAAGTTATATTCGTTACCATACTTGTTTGCGCTGTGTCCTTGTGAACTTGGCGCAGGTGATCTCCGTTACTAATTAAAAAGGGACACCTGTAAAAGCATACGTATTAAGGTCATTAGTATTGTTATATCTCATGTCTCTGTTGATGGAGTCTTTGTCAATCTGAACACCCCTGAAGCCTTAGAGAACTTTAATGATCAGGAGACATAAGTATTCAGGTTTTTTTGTTTTGTTTATGTTTTGGCAAAAGTTTAGGTAATATCTCTCTCTCTCTCTCTCTCTCTCTCTCTCTCTCTCTCTCTCTCTCTCTCTCCCTCTTTTTACCTCCTCCCTCCCTCCCCCCCTCTCTTTCTCTCTCTCTCTCTCTCTCTCTCTCCCCCCTGTCACTGTCTCCTGTCAGTCACTGGTTATGCCTTTTATCCCCTCTCTAATTGCTGTCAGTCAAGTGACCGTTTTCATTTCCTGTCTCGCCAGGAAGGGATTTCTTTAACATCTTTTGCACCTCTCGTACTTACTCTCTTCCAAAATTCACTGTTATTTTTTCACTAATTTTAATTTTTTGTGCATCACATGTGCGTGTGACATTTATCTATTTATATATTTATTTTTTTCCTGAAGCTAAATGTTATATTAAAAAGTTTATATATATATAGGGAGAGAGAGAAAGAGAGAGAGAGAGAGAGAGAGAGAGAGAGAGAGAGAGAGAGAGAGAGAGAGAGAGTTTATGAGTAATTTTATAAAGCATATTGATTCCAGCTAGTTATGTGTCCGAATCATAATATTGGTTTCATATTTAAATTTAATTACTGTTTAAACTGAATTATCTTGATGCTTTTTTCAATAACAATGATATTTTATATATGTTGCTGCGGTGGACTCACTCAAAGTTCAGTTTGCGGCATTTGGCAACGATAAAGATTTTGCAAATATATATACAGTATTTATGCGTGCGATACTTTCGACTGTCTCTAGTGTAATAATGAAAATCAGGCGTAAATACGTAAATCTATTCAACATTATTTTTTACAGATGATAGACAAAGGTAGGAAGCAATATTAATATATAAAGAAATCCACACAACATCTCGGGGCTTAGGTCTGCCATACCATCTCGTCGTCGCTACGGGTGGTAGTATCGTAAGCCTTGTGAGATTCCTAGCACTTCTTTCTAAGCGATTTATTTGCATACTTGACCTTATTCTTTTTATTGTATGTTTCTAATGAATTTTATTGTCGACAGACACTTCATAATTAACACAAGCTTACCATATTAACAAATCAACAAGAAAAGAATTATATTTGCAAGTTTCCTCAGCTGATTAAATGCGAGTCTTCATCTTGTCGGTAATAAAGGACTTCCACTGACCCTTACTACAGGAATACACACTGGTACGCTTGTAGTAAAGTCCGTGTTATCCTGGACACATGATGGCTCGGTAGTAACGTGTTGGTCTCGTGATATGCGTGTTCCCCGCCCGAGGTTTAGTGTTTTAAGAAAAGTACGTAAAGACTATTAGAAAACTGGATGATGTACTTCTGTCACATAAACTTGGTCCAGATTTTCGTCCTTTTGCAGCTTATTCCACATAGTTCAGTGGCAGAAAAAGACAATGCTGTGGATCTACAGTCTTTCCACAGCACCTCTTATGACTAGCATCATATTTCAGTGTTAATTTCTTGCCAAAACCCAGCATGAGAGAGAGAGAGAGAGTAATATGCCCTTTCATGTAGTGTTATAAGACTGCACACTGTCATTACTACCGTTAACATACACACAAACATCTCGACTACGGTATGTCAACTGTCGCATCCACCTCGGTGATACCAGTTTCCTTTTCGTACCTCGCCAGCATAGGGCAAAAGTAAATTTTGGTTATCACTCTCGTCCGAGGAGGTCCGGGCCTGCGGTGGATCTCTCACGCGCTGTTATAGTAAGAGAACAGTGGGGTAGTTTGTTCTTCAAGAAATGTAAGCTAAATGAATGTAAAATGAACCCTGTGTAGGAGACCAGAAAGGAGGCCTGGAGGAGGAATATGTACAGAAGCTCTAGATTGATGCGGGAGATTCAGGGCCTTACTATGGGGCTTCATCATTTTAGTGAAGCCCCATAGTAAGGCCCTGAATCTCAGGCGAAGCACCTTGATTCCGAAAAACGTTAGTGAAGGTCTGACGGACAGGATCGCTTTCAGAGGTGCTCCCGAATGTAGAAATATACTAACGGGTCCTGGAATTTTAAGAAATGAAAGTTAAACCGACACAAACAAGATTGAGTGAGAACATAATGAGGGGAAACTAACACAGAAGTGAGACTCAGGAAAAAATACACAGTATCATGACATGAAATTCTGAAGAGGAGGTGAAACAGAGTATAACAAACTGAAAAGAAACAACAGCTGGTGAAACATGGCAAGGAGACAGGAAAGGGAGTTGGGGAGAACACAGCCATCGAAGCTTCCCACACCTGCTGCCAACATTTCCAACACCACCACCACCCCTGCCCTGCCCCTCCCTCAACACCTTACTATTGCCACCTCATCAGACACCAAATCAGAGGATATTCATTATGTAATAACTTGTAAATTGGTTTGCATACCAGATGAGGGAGAATCAAGGTGGGGTCAGGGGGATCAAGTGGGGTCAGCGGGGTCAAGGGGAGGTCAAGGTGGGGTCAAGGTGCATTTTGATTAAGGTGTTTGTTAAGCGCTCCGTCTTTCTGGACTCCTTGACGCCAACACAAACTTAAGCCACCCATGTTTGTAACCCTTACCAGAGCGGATTGGTGTGTGTGTGTGTGTGTGTGTGTGTGTGTGTGTGTGTGTGTGTGTGTGTGTCCTGTTTTCACAACGTCTAACGTCCATAAGTAAGGCAGGTTGGGATGGATGGATGGGTGAGGCGAGAAGGATAGGCTGAGAGGATAGAATTGGACGGAATGAGTTGGAATGATGTTAGGTGTGGGGCAGGGTAGGCCAAGTGAGGTAAACCCTGTGAAAATAGATATAACTTATTCGTTTATACGGACATGAACATTTTAACCTTTAACTGCGGAGTGTGGCACGACAGGATGAAGTGGAGCATTTGCAAAGGTCAAAGAAAGAACCCTCTATCTTAAACGTATAAACTTCCCGACTATGAGCCCCAAGGCGAAGGTACGCTAAACACATTCCCACAAAATTTGACATGCAGGAAACTTAGATAAAAAGAATTAGTCAAGGTTTTCTTTAAGAGGAGGATAATATGTTTGAAAAAGTGAGCTGGGACTAAAATTTTTAAGGGCAGGGAGAGTAAGAAGAGAGAGAGAGAGAGAGAGAGAGAGAGAGAGAGAGAGAGAGGAACGTATTCAAGATGCAAAGGAGAGCATAAATAACCTAAATCAAGATGAAACGGCAGACAGAGGCTCCAGTGTGCAGGCGTAGCGACGGTCCACGAGACAGTAAACGAGAGATGGTACGACTATCAACACAACCCCAGAGGCTAACATTACTCACAAATCCATGGGTCCACATTTTCTCTGCGTTGTTCGTGTGAGGCTGGAAATGTGCTTATGAGAGAGAGAGAGAGAGAGAGAGAGAGAGAGAGGTAGATAGGTAGATAGCTAAATAGATAGACAGGTATATATATATATATATATATATATATATATATATATATATATATATATATATGATGCCTCTGTAGTGCAGTGGTAAAGTGTGCTTTTTCGTATACTGAAGAACGAGGGTTCGCGCCCCGCGAGGGTAATAAACTTTGGGAGCGTTCTTCAGGCCACATACTGCATTGGCGGACATAAGTGTGCTGTGGTTGAACCAGTGTCGCATACTATGAAGTATGCTTGCACCCAGACGGCGTGTGCGGGCCGATTACACTACACAGACTACACACACAGACTACACACACGTCCAAAGCCACTTCAACACTACAGTTACGAGCACTTCTCGCCCTACATGCAACCTCTACCAGACAGCCTAAGCCATTTGGTAGAGATACATTGGCTGTATCGTCCCCAGTTCGGTTGGAATAGGCTGGTCCTGCAGTGGACACTCAAACATCTGATCTGTCTAACTATCTGTCTATCTATTGCAAGATGCCTAAATCCCGTACTGGGTGGCCACAAACAGATCGCCTCCACGTCGCCCTGTCCCCCGCCATTTCACTGCCCTGCTCCCAACTCACCCCCCTCTCTCATATACCTCTCCACTCCATCCCTCCATCTCATCCTCGGCCTCCCCTTCCCTCTCCCCCCCCTCCACCTCACTGACATACACTCGCTTCGTCAGTCTTTCACCCTCCATCCTCTCCAGATGGCCAAACCACCTCAGTGTGTTCCTCCTAACGCTTCCTATCACATCCACATCCACACCATAATACTCCTTTTATCCTCATTTGTCAGCCTGTCTCTGATCGGATCTTGAATTTGGCTCTCTATTGTATTTTGTTTTTCTCTTGGAGGGAAGTGTTACTGCGGGCTCATGGCCTTTGGTTCCTTCTTCCTCACATTAAAAAAAATAAATAAATAAAATGTGACTCCACAGGCTCCTCTTTAATAACTCATTTCCACTGCTCTCACCCTTGACTTGTGTCCTTCCAACAACGTCCAAGCTTCACTTCCATACGTTGGAGTTGGTATCACAATACTGTCATGTAGTAACTTTTTCACTTCCATGCTCACTTCCCTGTTTCTTATCACTACTTTCAAAGAACGAGCAACCTTTCTTCCCTGCTTTACCCTTTCAAGCACTTCACCCTCCAAACTTCCATCCTTACTCATCACACTACCCAAGTTTTTTTTTTTTTAATGTGTCCGACTCTGGGCATAGGCTTCACAGCCTGCTACCAAGGCCCAGTAGTCCACCTACATACCATACACCTCTACATGTCACCACTTCGGCGCTAACACCCACCGTCCATACTGAATACATACTAGGGCTGTCTCATACAGGACTGGTGTATTGGCATTATCGGGGTTACTTTTACTACATGTCGGCGGGAATTCTGGTAGATCAGGAAAGTCTATTTTAATGAAATTCAAATCCTTAAACTGTTCCCTGCTCCAGCAGGGATTTAAACCTGAGTCTGGTAGGACTGCAGGCCACCTCTCTACCGACTGAGCCACCGCCTACTTAAACGTACTCACATTTTCCATTTCCCCACCATCCAACCTCACTGTACATTCACTGACTTCACCTCTCTCAAAGACCAGCACTTTACTCTTCCTTACATTCACCTTTAGATTCCGTTTCTTACACACTTTCCCAAACTCATCCACCAAGCCTTGCAGCTCCCCTTCGTCTTCACTTAACAACACAGTATCATCTGCAAACAACAGTACATGGAGTTTCCAAACACTGCCCACTCTCATTACGGCCTCTCCAACATCCACTACCCTACCTTGTACCTCTTTTATTACCCCATCCATGTACAGATTGAACAACCATGGAGACATGACACATCCCAGTTTCAATCCAACCTTCAGATAGAAAAATTCACTCAGTTCACCATCCACACACACTGCAGCCTTAGCACCATCATACATACTCTGCACAGCATTCAACAACTTCCCATCTACTCCATATATTCTTAATACTTTCCACAATCCTTGTCTATCCACCCTGTCATATGCTTTCTCCAAATCCATGAAGGCCCCACACAATTTCTTTCCATTCTCTAGAAACTTTTCCACTAAAGATCTAGGAATGAATATCTGATCTACACAACCTCTTCCCATCCTAAAGCTTCCCTGTTCTTCTCCAACTAATTTCTCTGTTATTTCCCTAACTCTGTCAATAAGTATCCTACCATACACTTTTCCTATTACACTAAGAAGACAAATTCCCCTATGATTACTACACACTTCTTTTTCCTTTTATCCTTTGTACACCCACCAAAAAATTATCGTTCGATGAACTCTGAAATGATTTGTAAAAGTGAAACTGTGTTCATTTGGTACTGGTAGTAGTTCAGAACCCTTGGTCCTTATGTCATATTGTATCACACCACAAGGGTAATGAATATATATATATATATATATATATATATATATATATATATATATATATATATATATATATATATATATATATATTTTTTTTTTTTTTTTTTTTTTTTTGTGGGTGTACAAGCGAATAAGTATACCTGACTTCCAATCCTCCGAGACTCTACCTTCCTCCCAGGCCAATCTGCACATCTTCCACATCCATTCTACTACTATCTCTCCCCATGCTTCAGCATTTCACCACACACTCCATCAATTCCCGGGGCTTTCCCCAATTTAACTTTCTTCATTGCTTCCACAACTTCTATCCTATTGATTTCTTCCTGTCCTCTCACCTCCCTCCTTCTCCCAGCCATTCCCCAGCCACTTATACTCGCATTACTTCCATCCTCTATGTTCAACAATTCCTTAAAGTGTTCTCTCCATCTGCTCACTTTTTCTCCCTTCTTCACTAGTAATCAACCATTTTTATCTTTCACTCCCCTGCTAACTTCACGGTCATCCTGTCTTACTCTCTTCACCTCTTTCCAGAACATTTTCTTACAGTCCCTCCAATTTACACTCAAATTCCTTCCAAATTCCTCATCCACTCTTTTCTTACTCTCTCTTAATAATCTTTTCTCCTCTCTCTTTCTTTCTACATAGAACTCTTTCCTCCGCCTCTCAACTTCTTCCAGGCCCCCATTTCTCATCCATTCATTGTATGCTTTCTTCTTTTGTGCCACAGCTTGTCTCACCTCTTCAGTCCACCATGCTGTTCCTTGCACCCCCCTCCGTCTTCTCTTCATCCCACACATCACATGCTGCACATATTTCTTCTCTGAATATCCTACACTCACCTTCCACTTCCCCCATCTGCTACACTTCATATTTACCCAATCGTTCCTCCAATTCTCTCTTATATTCTGCCTTGTTCTCATCCTCTTGTAACCTTTCCACTCTCCTTGCAAATACTTCTTCTTCCCGTCCTTCCCTTCTTCTATTTCTCCATCTTACTTGGATCTTGATTCTGGCCACCACCAAGTAGTGGTCAGAAAGTCCACTCCCCCAACCTCTATAAGCTCTTGCATCCATTACACATCTTCGCATCCTTTCATCCACACACACATAATCAATCATTGGCTTCCCTTCATTCAGTTCACCACCCACCCTTCCCATCACTCGCCATGTATACCTGTGGATCATTTTGTGCCTGAAGAGGGTACTGGCTATCACCAACCCCCTCCCAGCACAAATATCCACTAACTCACTGCCATTCTCATCTATCTCAGCAGGCACACCCTACCCACCAACTATTCCATCCACCTTCACATTCCCTACTTTATCATTCATATCACCAATTAAAAACACTCTCTCATTCCTTCCAAACTTTTCCATGCACACTTCCACATTTATCCAGAACTCTTCTCTCACTCTGCTTGCACGATATTGCGTTGGCGCATACACGCACACAATCGCCCACATTTGTATTCCAACTTTCAATCTTACCCACACAATCCTTGAGCCAACTGATCCATAGTCTCTTATGTTCTTCTTCCATCTTTTGCTCACATCTATACATACTCCTTCTTTTGCCCTCTCATTCTCACCTACTCCTGCACATATACCCCATCCATACTCCCATTCTCTCACACTATCTCCTCTCCATTTAGTTTCAGTTACTCCACATACATCCACTTTCGCACCCTCAAGCACCTGGACAATCTCTCTCTCTTTCACCTTATCATTCGCACCCCTTATATTCCACGTCGCGATCCGTACCATGTCCTTTGTCCGGTCCTTGGTCGTCATCTTTTGGTCAGTCCTTGTCCGAGGCTTCTTGTTCATCATTTTAGTTAGCTGTTTTCCGAGGAAGGGTACTAACCCTCCCCCAACCCTTTTAGTCGCCTTGTACGACAAGCAGGGATACTGGGGGAGTATTCTTGAAAAACCCCCTACCCCCAGGGGGTAGGGGGGTTTTCAAGAATACATACATACACATATATATATATATATATATATATATATATATATATATATATATATATATATATATATATATATATATATATATATATAGGCAGATAGCTAAATAGATAGTCGCTGATAGATAGATAGATAGCCAGACGCCTTAATCCCGTAAGGGGTGGCCGTTTGTCATTGAGTTAATTGTTTTTCAGGAAGGGGCACTAACACTCCGCCAACCCATTTGTTGACATGTAGCGAACACGTATGGGTTGGTTTTTGGTTACCAGTTACCACCCAGCGTTGTAAATGGATTCCTGGCTTACAAGAAACCATTACGTTTGTCACTCAATGTAAAGCCACCTGAATGGGAAAGAAATGTAATAAATAGTGACAGGAAAGATGGGAGAAATAAGAAAACCGCAGAGCAGACACAGAAGAAGAATGATATAGGTGACTTAAAATGTAGGTAGCAATACATCAAGTGAGTGGATAACGGTGAGAAATAGGAATGGGCAGACACAGAAGAAGAATGATAAAGGTGAAGGATGAAGTAGGCAGCACTGCATCAAGTGAGTGAATGATGGTGAGAAATATGAATAGAGGAGGGCAGACACGGAAAGGAATGATAAAGGTTAAGGATGAAGTAGGCAACACTACATCAAGTGAGTGGATGATGGTCGCCACCACCTACCACAAATCTATCTAAAGAAACGTATTAAATTTTCTAGAGTTGTGAAATAGTCTGTGTTCTTTGGGTCTTGTGAAAAATTTGGTGTATTGTCGACGTCGTGAAATATTAGCTTTATAAATGTGGTTTTCCTTTTCATATCGCCGGCTCCCGTACACATAATTTCTTGATGGGATTTATAGTTCTGTTGTTGTTGATGATGATGATGATGATTATGGTGATGATAATGATGGTAATGATAATGGAAATAGAGATGATGATGATGATGATGATGATGATGGTGATGATGATGATAATTGTCACGGGGTTTTTAAAAATATCACGGTAGTTTTTAAAATGATTGCTAAATATTATTTAATATAATATTCAATAATATTGAAGAGCAGGGACAATGATTGTCTTGCTAAATCAAGCAACGGTTACTTTACGCTGGCCTGCTTCGCACGATTTTCTCAGAACGAGAATTTATAAACTTTCTCAACAGTACACAGCAGAGACTAATTG